>NW_020171416.1:53351-75850 GCF_001481775.2 Trichoderma gamsii | reverse complement strand
TTTAGAGTCCCTTTCGCTGAATGACGGGGTTCCCTTGCTCTGGTGGTGCGTCCCAAATCCTTGGACGGCAGACCCGACAGAACAGCTCAGATTCTTGGAAGGGGATCCTCATTGTTATCAGGCCCTGCTGGTTTTGTCTTGGAATAGGTACTAGCAGCAGTATCGACCCTGGGGACTGATTTCGACCGGGCAAAAAAGCTTTTTGGGAAATGTGACATTCGTACCCAATGCCACCCTGGCTGAATCTTCCCTCGGATGCGGCACTGCCACTGGCAATAACACGAACTCTTTATCTTTTCCCCCTCCTTGCACCTTATACCCTACTTGTAAATGGCAACGCTGCTACATCAGCTGAATCCTTCTCCCTCCCTTGCCCATCTACCTAGAACTCGGGTGCTATCACTACTAGTGCTGAATGAGTGGTATTACTATCCTACATGTGCTGCAGCTCTTTATTGGGATTGATGTGCACGGCAGCCTTTTGCTGCTGGCCTTGCACACCCTCGCCCTCTTTCGTCATTTATGGGGGGGCGTTGCATTGATTCCCGCCCCCCGGCTCACATAACCGGCACTCGGCCGTCCCGCTGGCACTTATACATGCAAGCACTAGATAGATATTACGGCCGGCCAGATACAGTACAGCTACCACTGTTACTGCTCGTACTTTTACACTATATCGGGCTCTGTCCAGGTAGGTAGTATTGATGCCTACATGAATATGCTACGTGGCAAGAAACGGTAACAATTCCTTATCGGCACTCTCCCGCTGTCGAGGCTGAAGGCTGATTAATGGGCATGGATGAGCGAGCGGCCTGCATAAAGCAAGTCAAGCATACCCTACCCATTAATCTAAAGCTCACCAACTGTTCCATGCACCTGCAAAGCATGCACATGCTCTCTACAATGGAATTCCGAGTACAATATCATACCGGTATGGCGGTGGCAAAGGAAGAAGAGGACATATTGCTCACTCACTTGTCGAATTTGTTCCCATCAATGCCTCCCATCTGTATCCCCTTTCCTGTTCCGCGCAAGATTGACTCTAGCGGGAGTGTGAAGGAGGAAACGCACAAAATAAAGGCCACACAGCCTGAACGGATAACTTGACTCGAGACAAGTTACGAAGACCAAAAGACAGATCAGACAGGCAAACCCAGTGCGATACTCGCTCCCATCAACGAGATCCAGAGGCGCAATGGAGCTACTAGACATTGTATCTGGTAGGAGTGGCACTGAAATGTTTTAGAGCGTTTTAGGACCCCCAGCAGCCTCTGCGAATATGCTCCATACCTACCCACCTTACCTTATATCCCTCTTATACCTTGTACGGTGCTATTTGCGCCAGCCACTCACTCGCGCTGACAGAAGATCTGCTACCTAGGTAGAGAACCGCGATTCGAAACGACACGATACGACGCGGCACAATTAATACTCGCATTAACGGGCTCTTGGCCTGATCTCCATACACACCCCGCACTATTTTATATCATACGCACCAGAAGCCGCCATCCCTTGCCTTTGCCCTGCAGCAACTGTGTCTCTCTCCCTCTCCATAAGGACTAGCCTGCCACAAGACCGGGCTCTCTTTTTGGGTCCTGGGTAGGGAGTAGTACCTAGTAGTGGTGTTTCCTCCCCTCTACCTGGTAGCTTGGCGGCCTTGATCAAAAAGCCAGATGATGGCTTGAATTCTTTGCTTTTCCCCCTTCGCTCCTCTGGCCTCTTGCGTGCTGCAAGACAAAATTGTTTCAGAGCATTACCACTCGCCTGACTTTTTTGTTATTTTATCCTGCAATTTTTATCCTGTTTGCTTTTTTTTCTATTTTCTTTTCTTGAATCCTCTTTTTGTTTCAATCTCCCCATTTTTGCTTCCTCTCTCTCTCTGCCCCCCCCCGCCTTAATCTTTCTTCTCTAATTTTCTTTCCTATTTGCTAGTATTTTCCTTGCTATTTTTAAACCTGGTTACCTATATAACTGCTACTGCTACCACCACTTTGCTACTGTTCGTAGCCGCCTAATACCTGAGACTGTAGGTAGCCGCTTCCCTCTGTGCCCTCTTTGCCCTCTTTGCCCTCTTTGCGGCCTTCGCCTGCCCGTATACAAAAGCGAAGCGCAGCCCGTGCTCCTTTCCTGCCAAACTTGATTAGCCAAGTCTCTCTCCTTTCCTCCCTCCCTATAGGCATTCTCTGCCTCTTCCTTTATTCTTGCAAACCCCCCTCGATCCTCGAACCTTGCATCTTATTCGTCTTTCAATCAGCACTCCGACTAACAGGCTTCTGACGTAGCCACAGCATCCTTCCCACCAATACTGGCCAGCCCATTCACCTATCCTCAATCGTCTGCATCTACCTCCAACCAATTGCAGCCTACTCAGGCAAGGCGCTATCCTACTTCTAGCTGCTCTCCCCGATTCCCAGAGCATTCTCTGTTTGACATCAGTACAACACCTGCCTACCGACCTTGTAGTGGCATCTTTGTCCTACTCCTCTTTCCATTATCCATTACCTTACACTGTCCTCGCCTCGCCTCGAATATACGAGAGGTTGAATAACTGAAAAGAGAACAACAACGGGCCGCGGTTGAGAGAACGAGATCGAGTGAGAGTGCTGCTGTTAATCTCACACACATACGGGGTACTGCACTGTTTCTACTGTTTTCCCTTTTCGCTTAAGGGAAAAAAAAAAAGACCCCCCGCCCTGCAAAGCCGTTTTAGTGCTGCTACTTGACATTCCCAGCCTAGCAGCCACATCAGTCGACGGCCGAGATCCTCGCAATCCCCGTCATTTTATGGTTCCGCTCTGTCTGCCAGTACTTTTGCAATATAACCGCCATTCACCGCCCCCACGACGGTGCAATTTTTCCGGCCGTCCTCGACAGTGACATTATCTGGCTGATTACTCATTGCAAAACGACCACCGTCCTTGTTTGAATTTTTATTTTCTCCCTTTGCTGCCATTGCCTTTGGTTTGTCTCCCTGTCGCATGCCCGCTGTGTCCTCAGCCGACTCACCTGCGCTTAGTGGTTCGATTGGTCGGCTTTTTATACCCCGGAACTTGCAGCATCTGCAGCTACGCGAGGCGAACGGTCCCGAAATTTGTCTCATCAGCAGCGTTGTGTTTCACAGAGTACAATCGCGGACCGTCCCTCGAGGCTTTATACAGCCTGCGCGCAGTATCAAAAGAGGCTTTGGTGAAAAGTCGTAAACAGTCCCCGGCTGTTACACGACAGCCTTCAGTATCCCCTATTATAGGCCCCATAATTTTCTTTGGCCTCATTGCGCCATAAATCTCAGCAGCCATGCCGCCCCGAAGCCCCTTCTCATCGACAAGGTAATGACATAACCTTACTGGCACTCTTTCGACACGTCTTGATCATTTCTTGTCGTTGGCTAACAGCTTCGTTTCTCTCTCTTTCAGCCGTGAGCTCCACGTAGTTGTTCTTGGTGCAGGTATGCCGTGGCCCAGATTCCGAACCAATTTCAAGTATCACGCTGCTAACAATATTCTTCTTCAGGTGGCGTCGGCAAAAGTTGCCTCACTGGTGAGTCGTCCGTTTGATTGATACGCTGCATGCGATTCGCATCATCAGCCTTGGGCCTCCGCGACTAACGCTTGGCCAGCCCAGTTTGTCCATAATGAGTGGATCGAGAGCTATGATCCTACTATCGAGGACTCCTATCGCACTCAAGTTCAAGTCGATGTAAGTTCTACAAAGATGATGACTCGTGTCTGTCCGAGTACCGTTTTCCAGTGTATCTGACATCACTTTTTCCCCAGGGTCGACAAGTAATCCTAGAAATGTGAGTTTCCCTTAGCTGTGTGCGCATCTCGACCGCGCTGGACGTATACTGATGTTGAGACAATAGCCTTGATACCGCTGGCACCGAGCAGTTTGGTATGAAATCTCTGCCTTCTTCTCCCACAGCTTTGCCAACTAACTCGAGAGTAGTGGCCATGAGAGACTTGTATATGAAGACTGGCCAAGGTTTCCTGCTTGTTTTCAGCATCACGTCTCCCTCGTCGTTAAGCGAGTTGGAGAGCTTGCGGGAGGAGATTATTCGCATCAAGGATGAAGAAAATGTCCCCATGGTGATTGTCGGCAACAAGGCTGATTTGGAAGAAGGCCGAGTCATTCCTCGCGCCAAGGGCTTCGCCGTCTCTCAGAAATGGGGAGCTCCGTATTATGAGGCCAGTGCCAGAACACGAAGTAAGTTTTATTTCTGCCTTCTCTGCAGGCCATCCATCTGTCGTTCTAGACTCGTTGTCCCTTTCCTCGAAGCCGTCTCTATCAAGCACGTGTGACTAACCATAGATTAGCCAATGTTGATGAAGTGTTTATTGATCTGTGCCGCCAAATGCTCCGCAAAGACGATGAGACGGCAGAGCCAGACGAGGGCTCGAAGATTGATGCGCTCAAGAGCGCCAACAACAAACGCAGGCGGCGCTCCAAGTTCCGTGATAGCACTCATCCGCGATGTGTGATATTGTAATTTGTTTCTTTTCATTACCAAGAACCAAATATACCGGTATCGGGCTTGAGAGAAAACATGGAGACTTGTCAAGGATTACCAGCAAGAAGCAGAGGAGCCATTGTAGCGGATGAACTACAAATATGATATACCCAAATGATTTGATGATGTTTGCTGTTTGAGCAAAGCGGGGAGAAAAAAGTTTTGGCATGATAGAGCGCCAGGTTCTCGAAGGTACTGCCTCGAATCCCGCAATCGCTGGCCTTGAGAACTTGACGGCAAGAGATTTGAAACCCAAGCTCGATTGGGATCGGAAAACTGCATATCGCTTTTGTATCATTTTGCGGCGGAATGCTGCAAGCCCACCGTCATCCTTAAAGTAATTTGACGTTGGAAGCAAAACAAGTCTTGTTGCTTGAACTTTGTTCTACATCTCCAAAGTACTAAAAGTGGAAGAATGGACTGGAAACTCCGCAGAAGGGCGGACGACATGGTAAAAAGCTTCGGCGGCATTGATGGATATGGGCGAGCCAGACTCGGGGCGGAAGTTGACACCTTAGAAGCATACATACTCACGTGAGCACGCCATCAGGAAACGGTCGATGGGTAGAATAGTTGATTTACCTTTGGGTGTTGTAGCACTTTCATATATATTCAATTTTTTTTTTTTTACTTTCACCAGGCGTTGTGCAATAGATGCATTCATTACAACCTGATTTGTTCGAGCAGAGTGAGGATGATCGTTGGGCTGGTTGACTGGTGTTAGTTGGTTGGCCGGCTAATTTTACTATCTCCATCGTCAGAGAAGGAGAGCAAAAAAGAGAAACAAAGCATGAGATTGGAGAGAGTCTGGAGAAAGACAAATGGAAAAAAAAAACAAAAAAGAAGGGTCTGGCCGGGGATTGAACCCGGGACCTCTCGCAAGCAAGCTGTAGGGTGTACCCTAAGCGAGAATCATACCACTAGACCACCAGACCGTGATGCACTTATTTGATGAAAGGATCGAGCACTATTATTGATTGTATACTTAACAGTAATAGCCACTCATTCTCAGGATACCTCGGGGGTCTTTTGAAGACATGCCGTCAATGATTTTTGTCGAAGATTACTCGAGATATGGAAAAGGCTCTTTGCTGCATCCACCGATGGCCTTACAGACCGGATCAACGTGGCCAGCTCCTGCGAGGGGCTCGAAACTGAATAGTACCTATGTCCGTGACCTTTGGGAGCAGAACAGTATTATGGTGAGTACGTAAACTAGCACCAGCTTGTCTGAGACCAAGGTTAGAAGGATCCAATCGACTTCTGGGGCATCGTAATACTTACCATGTTAGTCTCATAACTAGCACGGCAGCACTACTCAGATGACAGTATTTGAGAAGCCCGCGCCAAACCAAGCCCCATCGCGTATACCGGGCTGTTTCTGTCGACCGGCATATCCTGAGGTAAAAGTTTCGCAGGTAACCAAGCAGAAAGAAAGGTATAGGCACTGTAGAGGTTCTAGAGAATAGCAAGATGATTGAGTGACTGAAATGGCTGGCAGATTGTCTGTTACTGTAATATGATCAGCGGTGCAGAGGTGGCGAACCGAAATACATTCTGCAGAGGAGGGCAGCCAGTTGATGCTATTGCAAGATAAGTCTGGCTACCTTGAGATGAATGCAGAGGAAACATGGATATGTCTCTGTGTATTTTTCGTACATTCAATATCGCGCACTACGCAATTAATCAATGAGAAGTTATTGACAAGCGTAAGATAAAACTGGGCGCTAAAATGAAGATGGAAAATGATATCTGGTGAGACATCCATGGCACTCATTGCAACATTTTCCATAGTGTGGATGAAAGTGAACGACCCAGCATAGGCTGCGAAGGGTGGTACAGTGCATATTGTCACTTCTTGCGATAGTCACTGTAAGTGTAGTGTCATGTTATAGACCACGAATGGCGAGAGTAGATGGAGACAGAGTAGTTGAAATCGTTGATATGGAAGGAGAAGGGATATATAGCAACAGGTGAAGCGGACTTGAGGGCAAATGTCTTTAAGACCAAAATTCATGAATTAGCGACATTTTCAGACATAGAGAAAGAGTCTTCGAGACCAGCAGTGCAATTTACTCTCGATGCCAAAGGAAGGTGGCTATCGCTGCCACTAGACACCTGGCTGAGGCGGACCACTTGGTCTTGTGAGGATAATCGAACGCTATCAAGAGACAGCGCTTGTATTGGCACTCATCACACGCCCATCAAATTCTGTGCGTGGCAGATGGTCATTGCGCTGCCAGCTGTCAAAGGATTCAGACTTGCTCATTTCGTGTGCCACAACGACGGATGAGGTCTAGCAACCCCAAATCTTCATAATGGCGGTGATGAAAGGGTTGACTTCGAGTGTTGATCTTGTTTTGCTCGCAAATCTGCCATATTAGTGCTGAAACTGCAAGACAAAAAAGCACAAGGCTAGCCTCAGAAGATGGAAAAGCAGCGGTGGAACGTGATATTTGGACATTGTATCACTAGAGATGGTGAAGATAGCTTCACAAGGGAGGAGAGACGTAGAGGCGGAGAGAGCAAAAACCTGAGAGCGAGAGGAAACGGGAGAGGCAAGAGAACGTGATAGTCAGCGTCGTCTCCTCTCTGGGCTATGACGCTAGCATGAACAGACAGCAGTTGGAATGTACCAAGCAGATGCAGATTATACGCCAGATGAGATTTGGTTCGGCTTATTCTTTTCAGGAGGTGAAATAGTGATGGCAGAACTAGAACGTCAAATGTTTCAGGAGTATCTATCTGCAGTGATTGATTGAATGCAGCAGAGTACACGAGACAGATGCATGCTTCTAGGTAGAAGAGCTCGACTAATAGGATATGTGCCGGGCAGTAGTTGCTGATGCATTCGTTACCTTGCGCGGGGTGTTTGTAGTCACGCGCTGCTCTTCGAAAGCAGTGTTGCCCGCATGGCTTGCAAGTCGAATCGGATCTAGCGACCAATGTTGCGGTTGTACATGATGGCCGTGATGGATGCCTGGCTGCCATCGCACAAACTTGAGACCAAATCAAGAATGGTGGCGAGCAAATGGCTTCTGGGTGTCATGAGAACGGCCTGAGATTTGTGTGATTTGTTGGAAGACACTTGGAGCCGGAGTACCTACTGTGCATGCCGTGGACGTCTTTCTCTATTTACTCACTGGCTATTGCCAGACAGGGAGGTCAAGTGTATAGAACGCAAGGGCACTACCCATGCTAAGCAAAGCTGTGTCCTTTACTTTTTTGCCAAAGTCCAAGCTGCTCGAATAAGCCGTGAGCAGTTTCTCGTATTGATTCTGCTGGCAATAGCATTACTACTATCAATGCAGTGCCCAGAATTCGGGTGCTGACATCGCCAAACCTTTCGTACACCGTAAAAGGGGGCTCAATTTGTCGGCCACTGGCCGAGACGCAGCCTTCCCAAGTCCTAGAAAGAGCCAGCAAAGTACCCAGTCCACTACCATCCTTTTTGTGTCCATCCACCTGGGCGGTACAAGCAGCCGATACCCTTCCAGGATTGATCCTGTCATGAAGTGTGTGTGGATGCGAGGTGAAGAAATGTGATAGACATGGGCTGACACACAGTAGCGCGTCGTCTGCTCCCAGCTATGGCCAATGACATGCCTTGCAGAGAGGGCCCACGCATGGAAATGTGCTCGATGGTACGAAGTAGAGCTCTAATAAGACGTGTCAGAGGCCGCGGAAGGGTCTCAAGTTGTTCTGCGTGCAGTAGTCGACTTGACGTCGGCGTATTTCTCTCTTGTGTGGGATGGAAGATGAGATATAGAGCCCACTTTGACTTGCAAGAGATGGAAAATAGACAGCTAGGGGTGTGGAAGTGATCATCAAGATCTCGGTAGAGACTGTGGTTTTAGTCATGGGTTTCCAATTCTCGCTTGGCCGACAGCCGGGCTGCACGAGGCACAAAGAAGAAGGGGTAGAAAAAGGAATTTGTAGCAATAGTGAAAGTGGCAAGAACACAAGGCGAGGTCGTTGTGCAGATAGAAGAAGGGTTTTCAACGACAACAACAAAAACCAGCACAGGGCGCTGCCTGAGCGTGAACATGGACATGCCAAGTTGCTAAGCTTCCTAGGGGCTGAATGGGGCTGAACTGGAGGAAGCTGAGCCATCCATTCCGCCGAGGCTGAGGATCAGAGGCGCTAGAAGGCAGATGTCGAGACAAGTGCGGGTTGCCTGTTTGACATCTAACCAACGACAGGAGACTGAGAAATTCTGGATAGACAGCAAAGCTATTAGTCAGGAGTAACAGTAACAAGAGGCAGCATCGTCACGGGGGTGGCAGAGCGAGAGCAAGAGAGAGAGAAGACCCATTAAATGCACATTTTGGCGCATTGCCAGATTCAGCTGTGTAATTAATGCGTGCCGTATTCTTAGCATGGCGCGAGTGGCTGAGCAGTCAAGATGGGACACGGGTCGAAGGAAGAGAGAGTATCGTGTATTTCTGGGATATTGAGGAAAGAGAAAACAACAAACTGCAAGGAAGATTTGAATGTTGTTTGTTATAGAAGAAGAAAAAGGAAACAGGAAAAGGCGTGATGATAGTGAGTAGGTGAGACGTTGATGGAAATGGAAGGAAGGACGCGATTGGGCTAACCGCGTGACCACAAACAGGTACCTCGGTATTGCTGCAGGCAGAAATGATGGGTTTAGAGGTACCATCTATTATCAGGCACTGCATTTGGGTACCTACCTACCTACGTACCTATTGTAGCAAGCAGATACTGCTGCTTAAATGAGTCCATGCATGCACCTTCGATGCAGTCGAGCTGCACCTATATCAATCGCATCGTGAGATTCATTCTAGGCAAGGTGATATTAGTAGGTGATAGCTGACTGATTGAATGTCTTTCTAGAAGGTATGGAAGACCTTGGCGTAGATTCAGGCTGAAAACATTAGTATGTAAGTCTTCAAACGGAGTGCTTATTTCTCAATATAGGCAGTAGTATTATCATGAAAGACGATACCACTGCTGGTAAGTACTGCATGATTAATGCAACTGCAGATAGCATAGTGTAAATGCTAGGCACTTTCTGCCATCAAGGTATGCACCAGCGAAATACGTAATATTACTGGCATTATTGTTTTGGAGGCATGTTCCGTCTCAGAGTCCAATTTCGCTCTAGAAGGCAGGCCATCATAGAGACTGTTGTAAGGCCTATCACAAGCCGTCTACTCTATCACTAAGCATTGACAAGACGTCAGAGCCAGAGCCGCTGTCTGCTTTACTCTCTATACAGGTGACATTGACACATCGACTAAAGTCTCCGTCACCCGCCAGAGAAATAAAGTCGCAGAGGTAAAGGTGGGTCGCATCTCAGGCTCTTGCACTTCAGCCTGTCTGAATCAGCCCCCGCTTGTGGATTTTGATTGATTTATGATTCTCATGTTTTCCCAGCCGATCTGCTTTACACTCGGAGCACGGACGGCTCCCGTGCTTACTACTAGTAGGTACATACTGTATCTACAGCGGAAAGTGGGGATGTCACGATGATGCTGCGAAATCCACTGCACTAGATTCGTTTCGTACGAAGCGCGAGCAATATCTCTTGTGCCTGTACGAGTACTGTAAGATATTAGCCCGTGGCGATCGCGGAGCGAGATCCTAGGAGGGAGGCCTGGCATCTCGCCATCATCTGTGTCCTATACTACCTGGTACTTGGGCCTTTTTTTTCAGCTCAAATGCCTCGCTATCGTGATCAATTGGCTTGTGGAAAAGCAAGGCAGTAGTAGCAGCACTACTAACTATTACTGCAGCGAACCGTCGGTCCAAGGAGCTTTTCATTACGCGGTCTTTGCCATCGCAGATACGAGTACAGCTTCGTTCCTTGCTTTGCCCAGAGTGTGCTATGCTGACCTAAGCCTAGCCTTTCCTCCTCCCTCGAGAACAGGCGCCAGCCAAGGCGGCGGGCCACTGCTGCGGCCGTGTAGTCCGCGTCGATGGCAGATTCAGTCGCAGGTGGCCCGTATCATGTTACGGTAGAGAGCGTTCCTGGTGCTAGCTGCTAGTATTAGCACGTAGTCGTAGGCCAAGAGAGGCGGCGAGCATGTATATAAGCGACACGGCTGGATGCTTGAGATTCATGACGATTACCTACCATGGACAGTACGAAGTAGGCACTTGGATGTTCGTAGGAAACGACCCCTGCGCCGGGTTCCTGGCGAGCGAGAGACCCAGGCCAGGCCAGCCAGGAACAAGCGCCAGTGGCTTCGAGTGGTGTGATGGGCGCTGGGCGAGCTTCGTTAGGGCATGATCTTCCCCCTCTCTGCAGCAGATGGCGGCGTCCACATAACAACGATGAAGAAATGAGAAGCGACTGGGGTCCCCGTCGCGCCAGTCCAATGGCGGCGGCCACTTTGACGTTTGGACGAGGGCAGCAATTTTGACATGCATAAGGTGCCTTGCTAGCGCGGCTCGATGGCGGCCCGTGATTGGCTGGCACGGCTCTCCCCCGTAAACTGCGTATCTTAGCACGGAGTGGTACCTCTAGCGTAACTGACGAGCCCACGGCCTAGCACGTACTGCAAGGTCGGCAGCGACCTAGTGCGGATGGAGCCCCACCAATGGGCAATTTGCACGTGCGCGCATCTTGGGTGAGCTAAAGGATGGTCATGAGCAATGCCGAATCGTGGGCGCGGGATGCGAGGCCATCGGCCGTTTGCCGCGGCAGATACTATTGCTATTCTCGGCGTCTTGACCGTGAAATTGATAGACTGGTTGACTGATCAGTCAAGCTGAAGTCCTAGAGAAACGTCATTCCACCAGACTGACTCTCGGTGCATGTAGTCGCCAGTCTCCCTTGCCTCTGATCTCCTCGGCCTTGGGTTGAGTATCTTGGAAAGTGATGCCATTCGCAGGTTTCAAATATCCCCCGCCATCACATTGTTTTCCATCTGGGATCGGAAAGATGCGTGCCTACCTACCTAGGTATGTAGGCTTCTGATCCCCGGAGACAACCACGTATCAGTCCAGTATAGACGACACGAATCGATACGTGGCAGAGGAACTAATCTCAACTCGACCTGAAAAGGCCACCCGCCAGGCTGTCTCCCGCACGGGGTGCGTTACAGTGCATGCAGCGACAGGGGCAATGATACTATACATTCGATGGGTGCAACGGGCCGGGAAAAAAAAAACGAGAGAGAGAAAATGAATAAAAAGACGTCGTATGTGCGCTTATCTGTGCCATGGCCGTTCTGGTATGACTCGTCTCGTTGATACCAACTGAACATCGTGATCATCAGTCAGGAATAAACCTTCTACAAGCACAAGCTGACGCTCAAAGGTAGCACCACAGCGCCTGGCCGTACTGCATGCTGGTGGCAGCGCTGCTCGCACATGGGGCCAGGGATCTTGCCAGCGTTCTAGAAATTGTCGGGTGAGACAAAAACATCAACCAAGGCCACACAGAAGCGGTACGGTTTGTTCCAGACGATAAACGCCATGCTACCTTCGGTGTTGCATCACCAATGATGCATTCGCCGGGTCTCTCTCGGGCCCCTGTCGACGAGCTGGAGGGGTAGCTACCAGTCAGTCTTTTGAGGTGGTACAGCATACAACAGTAATGCGCTTGCTGCCTGGCACAGGCTGGTCAACAGGCATCTCGTTACTGCCTACACTCTACAACTAACATGGCGCCGTACTCGTAGTACGAGGAGCGTGCTAGTGCTGGTGCTATTGCCTAGCATGAAGCATGAGCAACAAGTTCAACTCATGCTAGCCGCAAGTATGTGGACCGATCAGACACCCCACACACACTTTTGACCCTTTGCGGGACTGCCACTTTGGGGCCTATCGAGTGCTGCTCGGCGTGTTACTGGGCGGTGCTCTGGCACGATGGAAACTCCCAGGATAGGATGCCCTGGCTCTTATTCAAAGTACGCGAGTACGGAGGCGAAGAGGACAAGCTGGCCAGGCCGCTTCTGTCCCTTCCTATCTGTGGCACACGGACGGAAGCTTGGGTGAACCTGGTTGCGGCGCTGGGGGGCTTGGACGCAAACGGAGCGTTGCCGACGAGTGCAGCACTTGGATTCATCATCGAGCTCAACGGGCCGCGTACTCGCAAACACAAAGTACAAATGTGGCGTACGTGAAAAGATACCTACCTGTGCACGCCGTGTTGCATCGCCAATGTTCTGTGGATGCGTCAACGAAGGGCTTGCGGTGCTACTCATCAACGGTAGATATTGGCCATGCGACTTGGGTGCGGCCGGCCATAGTCGAAAGGAAGCAGAAAGCATATTTTAACACAACAAGGAGAAAAAGATTTCTACAAGTGCATAATTTTCTCTTTTCTGAGCGTGGGGTTGATCCAGGGCGCGGAATGCTAATAAATGTGCACACCCAAGGGAGAGAAGTGCTCAACTGGACGGAGTCGTGTCCGACATAGCTCCCTTGGAAGAGAAGCAAGGAAACTAATAAGAAGAGACAAAAAAAAGACCAAAAAAAGGGGACCAGAAGTCTCTGCTCTGTCACAGAATGAGAGACGATGTTTTTCTTTCCCGTCCTCTTCAACTCCCTTTCTTGCTCATCCTTTGACTCCATGATACGGCTGGTCTTGTACTGCACGGCAGCATCCCTCTCGCCAATCTATCTTACGTAATCAGCAGACTGTCCTGCACACGTACGGGCTGGCGGACTCACACCCCCTTCTTGATACAACAAGGTTTCTCGTCGCGTCACAGGACCAAAAAGCACTCCAGGGCTGGCAAAACCACCGCTGGCTTTAGCATTTTCGGCCAGAGAACGCTCGCTGGCGTCATCTTAGCCCCAAGACAACGCCCACTAGCTTCAAGCCCGTGGTCCCCAGCTGCTGGGAGGCTACAGCGCCGTCATCGTAGTACCTGCAAGGTACGCAGGGCCTGGTACTGTGTCCGCCACCTCGCTGACGAAACACAGGCTGAGGAGACAGGGCCGGTACGCAACAGTGGCCGATGTGCAGGTACCCTCAACTTTCAGCGTCGCCGGGACATGCTGCGCCGCTGCCCCGATTGGCTGCGAAACCTAGAGGAAATTTGGCCCCCGCTGGGCTTTTTTCTCTTCAGCCACCCTCCCAGAACCAGAACCCTCCTGGAGCCTTTTGGGGAACTTGGAACCCCTTCCAGGGCGCGGTGTCGTCGCTGTCTGAGCCCGCAGAAGCCGCTGAAAGCCCTCAAGGCCCTCCAAACTCTCTCCCTCCCTTTCCGCGCACTAGCCCCCATCCAACCCTCCAAAACAACAGACTCTCAACTTTGGTAGCCCGCCATTTTGGGCTCCATCGCCAGAAGAGAGTTCTGGCGCAAGCAAAAAAAAAAAAAAAAAAGTTAGAAAATAACAACAGAAAATGTGGAAAGCAATAGTCCCTTAGAAGCAATACGGATGAAAGAGTGGCTCTCCTTGTCTCGCAAAAAATTGTTTGACTTGCAGGTCCCGATATCTGCTGCAAGAAGCAGATACGAATGATTTGACGCCTCTCGCTCATAGGTCCACTGGTTGCTAATCGCTGCTCCCACCACTGAACCCACCACTCTGCTCCCACCACCACTATATTAGCAGCACTACTGCCAGCTACCTAGCCTGCTAAGTGGCCAGCATCTTCCCTCTTCCTCATTCCCCTCGCCCACTCTCACTCATCGTTGATCCTTTTCTCGCTGCCCTGGCCTCTTAGCTCCCTCCACCTTTTGCCGGCTGCAGCTGCGGCCTTCCCCCTCCTCTCTTCTCCCCCCCCCCAAAAATTAAGGCCCCAGAAGGCCTAAAGCCAAGGCCCGGACAGAGGAGAAAATATGCGAACTGCACCTGCATCCAAATCCATCACCACCTCGCTAATCCCAACCAAAACGCCAAAAGTTTAGGCCAACTTCGCCTTATCACCAACTTCATCCCGCCAGCTGATCGCCGCGCAGCCGCCGCTTCGCACGCGATTTTACTTTCTCTCTGGCGCCTCTCTTCTCTTCTCCTCTGGATATTTTTTTAAATTCTTCTCTTTGGCTGCGCATCGCCGCAACTTGACTTCGAACCCCGATCGCCGGCCGCGTCTTTGTTGCCGCCACAGCAGCAGAAGCGCCGAACCGGGATCTTTTTCCTTCATCTCTGGCTTTCAATCTCGCATCACCAGCATCGTCAGCATTATATGCTTATACACGTATATAATTTCTTTCGCGCTTACGAATAGAGTTCCTCGAATACCGCCGCCGTCTTTTCTGCTCTGAAGAAAGCCTCTCGTCCGAGTCGTATTGGCACTGCTGCCAGGCCACGCATCGTCGAACCTTTTATTTGAACTACTTCCGCGACCTCTCTCTCTCGACTTTTGGCTCTTCACTTCCCACATAAAACCCTCGATATACCATTCTGCGTTGTTCTACTACGCAATAACAACCCATCTGGCCCTCGTAGCCGTCACTCTAACCGTCACCAGCTGCGCACTACTTTCGCCCTGGCATCATCATCGCCAACGCCTTTCGCTACCTCATATCCCGATCGCATGGCTATGAGCGGTGATCCGAGCCGGAGCCATCCGCCGCCGACAACGTCTGCGTGGATGCAATATCCCGAATCCTGGACCAGCCTGTCGCCCGTGCATATGCAATCACCAGAGCCTCTGGAGCGAGGAGGCCTCATCGCCGCCATGAACAGCTTTGCCAACCCTCCGGCCCCTGTTCCGACGGCGCAGTCTGTCCGCGCGCCGTTCAGAGGCCAACCTTCCTCGTCAGCGCCTTCGTACGGCCTCAACGGCGTGAATGGCAACCAGCGATTTGGGGCCGAGCCGCCCAGGAACACCTTGTTCGATGTGTTCGCTCCGCAGCCGCAGCAGCAACCTGTGCGCGTGCTGGTCCGCAACTTGTCGGCCAATACGACAGAAGATGCCCTGCGGCTCATGCTCGTCTTTTCAAATGAGCTGATCAGCGTCGAGCTCTTGACTAACAATTCTGATGACCTGCCCTATCGCTCTGCTATTCTGTACTTCCAATCCATGAACGGCGCGCTTGAAGCCCAAACCAATCTCAGTGGTCGCCTCAACATGAACAACAGCGGCAACATGGTGGTTGATGTCTTGGGCACGTCTACCTATTCGTCGCCCAACAGAATGACGCCTAACCCCGTTCCCTTGGCCAGCCCAAGCGCCGCCTCCAACGTTGACCCTTTTACCACGGCGGTTGCTCGTCCTCAGCCGAGCATTGGCAATGGATTCCCGTCCCACGATGCAATGTCGCCGACAATGAGAGGTCGCTTTTTCGGTAGCGTTCCTCCCCATCAGGACCTGGCCGCTCCAGATACGGAGGCTAGCAACCACTACAAGAACTTGTTCAATCCCCAGTCGCCTATTGGAAACCACCTTGCTAACGAGCTGCCCGGCCGACTGGGCAAATACATCATTAACAATGAGCTCGGCGATGACGATGATAGCGAACTCCTCAGAGATCCCATCGCCTATGCGGAAAACGGCACCCCGGCCCAACGCAGAGCTACTGCTCCCACCATTCCCATCAGCCAAATGGCGAGCCTTTCCATCAACACGAGCGCCCCGCCGCCATTGCCATCGTACATCCCAGCTTTGACTTCTCCGGTTCATGGCGTCAACGGCAGCAACGGATTCATGAGGGGTGGGCAGCAGCAGCAGCAGCAGCAGCAATCGCAACAGAATCATCACTCACTCACTCGGATGCCGCAGCAAAGGCCGCAGCAGCAGCAGCAGCAGCAGTCGCGATCACAGGCGCAGCAGCAGCAGCACGACAAGTCCCCGAGGCAACAATTATCAAAACCTCAGCAACAAGACAGGCAGCAACAACAGTCGAACCAACAGGTGCCCTACGGAAGGTCCAACTTTCCTCCTGTCAACCCCGCGGACCAGAATCCTCCCTGCAACACGCTTTACGTCGGCAACCTGCCTGTCGATACGGCTGAAGAGGAGCTCAAGGCAATGTTTTGCAAGCAGCGAGGCTACAAGAGACTTTGCTTTCGTACCAAGGCAAATGGGCCCATGTGTTTTGTCGAGTTTGAAGACATTTCGTTAGCCACACGGGCACTGAATGAAATGTACGGAGCGTTGCTGCACAATAGCACCAAGGGTGGCATCCGCCTGAGCTTCTCCAAGAACCCGCTTGGCGTTCGTTCTGGCCAGCCTGCTTCACAAGTCTCTCAGACAAGCATGCCTCCCATGAGCGGAGTGGCCCCGTCAAACTTGTCTAATGCCTTTGCTGCGGCCAGTGGCCCCCCTCCAGGCCTGTCTGTACCACCAGGACTTGGTTCACGAGGCGCTGGCTACGGCGGCCCCGGCCACAGCATTACGAATCAACGAAACAGCAACTTTTCAAGCCTGCCATCCAACGGCAATAATCACCGTCATCAACACGGTCAAGACTCCTATTTTGCGTATACGA
This sequence comes from Trichoderma gamsii, assembly GCF_001481775.2. Taxonomy (NCBI): domain Eukaryota; kingdom Fungi; phylum Ascomycota; class Sordariomycetes; order Hypocreales; family Hypocreaceae; genus Trichoderma; species Trichoderma gamsii. The sequence goes on along the minus strand of NW_020171416.1, from coordinate 58,984 downwards.
GTTCCAACAATGGAAACGGTACTGTGGTTAGCTTCAGCAACGCTGGCTCTTCCCGCAACACACCTTTCTACACCAATGGAGCGAGCAGGCCTGCTAAGCCTCGCACTCCTTTCGCATAATGTGGCATATTTGCTCTTGGGGGATTTTGTCTTTTAATTTTCTTTCTGTCTTCTTTTGTCCTCTCCCTTTTTTTTCCCCCTTTAAGAGGGAGAGCTACTTCAAGATACACACAGGGGCATCTGTTTTGGGATACTACGATAAACTTGAAACTAGCATCACGGTTTGGGACCGGGAAGGGCGCAACGAGTTTCTTTAGTCGACTTTGTCTGTTTTTCTCTCTTTCGCCCCTTTTTGATTTTTTTATACGCATGGGATTTTTTCCGACCATTCTGCCTTCACGTGGCTATTAGCCAAGAACTTCTTCCTGGCCTTGGAGTAATGAGTGCGACAAGACAAAGAGTGGACAACGGCGTTGGCTCACTTGGGCTGGTCTTTGAATCGGCGTGACTTTTTTGTTCCCCTTCTTCTTTCTTTTTGATTCCCCCTTTCCTCCCCCCCTTATTTTTAAAAAACATTTCATTACATGATTCTGGACGCGAAAAAGATAATCTTTTATATCCCCTGTTATGTGCCTTTTCTTTTTTCTCTTCCGTTGCAAGCTGGCTTGGTTTTTCAAATGGACAGGGGGGAAAACTTAAAAATTCTCATCACCAAGTTTCAACTACACATCTCTCTTTTTTTGGTAAAAGCAAAAGCACAAAAGCAACAACAAAAAAAAACACATTATTTGGAGGCTAATTCAGTTTTTTCCCTTGGTTTGGCAGCGCTGCATTTTTATTGGAACACTGGGAAACGCTTCAGATACCGCTTCAACATGACTTTAATGCGGCTTCAACTTTTGATATCCTATTATTCTCCTTTTACACTTTCTACCCTTCTTCTTGCTACTGCCTCTTTTTGTTTTTGGCCTCTGTTTGTGACTTTGCCATTCGGCAAGTCTTTGTTTATTTCGCCTTCAGCGTCCTTTATAGAACCGACTACAGCATGCAAATGCCGCATACCAATATCTTTTGCTGGTCCGCCAATAGGAGCTATAGCTTGCACACTTTACGGTGGCTATTCGCGGACTAGGGGAGCCAATCCGCCCTCGTCAAAGGGACAAGGAAGATAATGCACGTTCTGGCGCTTTTGTGGACTTTTTTTTTTCTCATCTGCATAATTCCATGGATATTGGGTTCTCTGCGCAGTTCTTGGTTTTTTTTTTTTTTTTTTTTTTCCAACTTTCATACTATTGTACGTCTGCATGAACTGGATGGGCTGTTGATCTTCATGGGCATGAACAACCGGAGTATCAGTTGGAGAATTTGGAGCCAATTTTTTTTCACTTCTTTTTCTTGGGTGTTGGTTGGCTGGGTGCCCATACCTTTTATCTCTTCTCATGGGCTACTGGAGGAAAATAAATTGAGATGAGAAGAACACAATGACAAAAGGGAAAGAATGGGACGACCTTGGATCACTTCTTACTTTTTAGACGTGGAGATTATTCGATCTTTGCTTTCCTCTTTTCCCAATGGAACAATACGGCAAATATGGCTGGTCATGGAAATAACTTGTTGCGTCGAATCCGCCAGTTCAGGGCTTTTTTATGTCGTTTGAGTCTTTTGATGTTGTGTTATATAGTGGCAGCGGTAGTTTTGGTTGGAGCGTCCATTGCTGAATTTTGTCTTTACTCTGATGGAACTGTATGAGCTCAGAATATCAATAATGAATAGGAAAGGAGACGCTTTGGCTGATTTTGCTTCGACTTTGCTTGTCTTATCTTGCTTGCCGTGAATGTAGCTGTGTGTGCCCAAGATATATGTGTGATATGTTGAACTATAAGATATGGGTCCGTGAGGGACATGTGCCACTTACCCTTGAGGCAGCATTTATGCATTGGAGGTTTCGAGTTGCTGAAGTTCTTCCTTTCTTCATCTTCTAATCTGCCAATCTGCCAATCTGCTAAACCGCCAAACCGCCAATCATTTGCCTTGGAGTCCCGCCAATCCTTGAAAGGTCGTCTTTCGCCAGAGAAATGCCGTATGGCGAAGTCATACGTATCAGCTCTATTGTGTCGACTTCCATCCATCAATTGTATCCATAGAGGCAGACAATTGTCGCGATAGGCGTTATTGGCTGTGGCTTTACTTGCTTGGCTTCCGCGGAACTTTTCCTCTGTGGCGCCGTGGTGGCTTCTGCTGCAGATCTTGAGGCGTCTAAAGCTGTTCGTGGCAGCTCTCTGGCACATTACCAGCCACAGGCTCGCCTCTTCCTTGAGACCTAGCTTTGGAAGCATGTGAAAACGAGGAAGTGGCAAGGATGCACTGTGCGACTCTCAGCAGCGCGCGGATGGAGCTCTCTGGGCAGGGAGACGGCTTATTCTGGACATATCTTACGGCGAGATGCAGAAGAAGAATCAAGCTGAGTCAGGAACGGTAGGACATACATGACTCCGTACAGCATGCTCGGTTTGATGAAGATGCAGTATCACCACTACGTACTCGCGGCCACCAGCATCAATCAATCTCGAGGATCCCAGCAGTACACGCTAGGAAGAGAGACGTGTGGAACCTTTTTTGGACCTGTCGGGACCAGGAATCCGGGGAATCCAACGAGGTGCAATTATGGGGTATGATTGTTTTAAAGCAAGCCATTCAGCCACCCCCGATCCCATTCCTTCCGGCAGTTCCATGCGAAATCGAAGAATAGCCATGGGGACGGGCTGGCTATACAGCAAGCCCGTGAATCAATTAGCCTATGTTGATGCTGTCAGCTTGATAGCATTCGCCATGGCGTCTGCCTCTCTGATGTGCCATCTGCTAAGCATAATAGAGTGATGTAAGTGCAAAGGCTATTGAGCACTCCCCCGCAAATTGCCATGCGCCTGTCATCCCACAATCCGTAGTTTGGCATATGAAACATATAAAAGCCCGACCTTGTTCTTTAAGCTTTAGGAGCATGGTTTTTTTCTTCTTCTCCATTTTCAGAGCTCTAGCCCGTTTTTGTTGCTAATTTTGGAGAGAACAAAGAAATAGCACAACCAATAATGTCTGCTACGATTCGACATCCTCCGCCGCTCAACGACCCGAGAAATAGCGTCCAGAGACACTTTATCAGTCCCACCCCGAATGCTAGGATTGCAGACGACAATGGGCTCAATGATATACTCGGCGTGACACAGATTCTTGAGAATCACGATATCCCGTGCTTTTGTGTGGGGATATCTGCCCTCAAGTTTTATGGCGCCGCGAGAGATCGACGCGTGAGCTTTACTCCTCCTTTTGACAACGTGATACTTTTGTTTGGTTATAGAAAGGACGACTTATTGCTTGATGTTTACCAATGGATAGAGTAATAGCTAACATGATGACTCTTCGTACCAACAGGAATGGGAAATATGCGTACCCACCGAACTCGCACCCAAAGCCCACGAACTCTTCCGCTCACCTCCATACTCTACCACCTATATCCCTATTTCTCCAGTCCCCCACGCCCGAATCATGTCGTTTCTACACACCTACAAGCGATACCAGATCCGAGACCTCCCCCACATCTTCGTCATCGTGCCATCCCGCGACGTACACCTCGACTGCCGCCCCAACAAGATTGTCCGTAGCCTCAGAGGCCTGCCCTACCCAAACCTCGAGGATTTCTTCCAGAGCTGCCTCGACCGCCGCGACGAAATCGAGCTCACCGACCTCATAGACGGCACAAACGTCACCAACGACTGGGGCGAGTCACACCTGGACTTGAACGGATCCCACGACGTCGAGTGGGCGCGCGAGATGAAGCGCCGTACCGATGAATGGGACCCCCACGTGGAGGGAACTTCGCCGCCCATTGACTACTGGCCCACGAGGCCTCACAGCAAGCGAGAGTTTTGGCAGCAGCTCGTGCAGACCAAGATGGATAGACTGGACTGGTCGCGGCCACCTGAGATTTTCCTGACACAGTATCGGATTCGTAACTCTTCGGATCCATGGACTGTCATGACGAATGTCGCTTGAAGGTAACTATCTGTTTTTATGTTTTTCTCATTGTATAATACTTCCTTGATTTATGATCTCTTTTGAAATGTCTACAGCAAGTAGAACAGCATTCGTTGACATGGTAATACTTGTGTATATAGAACGGTCCCTGCATATGGAACGGCAAGTACTTTTTTGATGTCATTCGTCCAATACATCTTTATATCTAATACTCTCTTATCTGGGCCAATAAAGTTTACGACAAACAATAGATTTCAGTCTAGAAAACCCGCATCCTATAGAAGGCGAACTGTCTCAACTACTCGTGCTACATGCAAATAAAAACTTCCCAGGCTGTACTCATTCATGCCCCAGATCATATACCCCATGGTGATTGTGATGAATGGAGGCAGAAAGCTGGGAGAGTCACTCGTAACTGCGGCTCCGCGCTTCCAATTCGCAATTTCTGTCAGCGGCGTCGTCTGTAGTTCGAGTGGCTGGTCCATTGTCTCTGATATATACGTTGCTACGGTACGTGCTATCACGAACCGCCAGAACAACGAGTGCTCTGAATAGCCCTGTATGGCCCCAACGGTCTCAGCCGGCACGTCAATTAGAAACGGCATTCCAAGCTCCGTGGCCGCGCTCTCGATCCGAGACACATCGGTATTCATGGGATGAGGAAGAAACAGGGGCTGAGAATTGTCCCATGGGTTTCTAAACGCAGCCAGAGCCCATATCTGGATGTTGATGGCAGAAACATCATGGTTGGCGCATTGCTTCTTGACCATGACATAGCAGTCTTTATGAACTGGCGCTGTATCCTCCGCCTCCATGCATACTTTGCACTTTGTCTTTTTGCAGATCTCAAACCGAGCTGTTCTAAGCTGGAACTCTCCATCTTCAGGAAGAAGGAACGATGGCGAGCATACAAAAGTTTCCGGAGCCTCACGGTAGACTATACAAAGAAGAATAAGGAGTGTCAGCGCTAATATCAAGGATTTCTAAAATAGTGCTTTCTAGATAGAGATTGATAGAGATGCAGTAAAGCTGGAAAGCAAGGGGAAAAAAGGGAGGAAAGCATGCCACTACTTACCAACCTGTATGCTCTCGTTCGTCTCTAGGAATTGTACACATATCCCGCGCCGGGGATAGATTCCAAGATGAATCGGTTTCGTAACTGGCTGTTGCCTCCCGGGCGGCCCTTAATTTGAATGACATATCATGGAAGATGGGATAACCTGAATGAGGAAGAAGATGATGACGGTGGCAATGGAAAGTAAGAAAGATGAAAAGGCGAAGAGAGATGAAAAGGCAAGAAAAAAAAAGAGCGAGCGGAACAGCAAAGAGGGAAAAACCAGCCGCAGCCTTGCCAGGCAAGACTTCGACTGTTTGCTCTTCTTTTATAAGCAGGCGCGCAGCTCTCTATATATTAATCGAGCCATTCGCATCTACTGCCTCTATCGTCATTTACTTGTGCTTTCCCTTTTTTTTTTTTTTTTTTTTTTTTTTTTTTTTTTTTTTTTTTTTTTTTTTTTTTTTTATTTAGATCGGAAGAGCACAAGTCTGAACTCCAGCTACAGTCACAGTCAACATGCTCGTATGCCGTCTTCTGTAAAAAAAAAA
>NW_020171416.1:45457-53343 GCF_001481775.2 Trichoderma gamsii | reverse complement strand
CTAATATTAATAATTTTTTTATTTTTTTTTTCTTTTACTTTTTTTTTTTTTTTTTTTTTTTTTTTTTTTTTTTTTTTTTTTTTTTTTTTTCTTTTTTTTTTTTTTTTTTTTTTTTTTTTTTTTTTTTTTTTTAATTTTATTTATATATATATGTATATATATATGAAAAGACGTGGCATGCAGCGAATCGTTTCAATAATCAACCGGCGTGTGTGTGATTGTGGGATCAAGCATGCAAGCTAAAGGTTCAAGAGGATGCAAGGGGGAGGCAATATTGGCAAACAGCGCACAGATACGGCCATCTTTCTATTGGAAGAATATTACGAAGTTGCATTGCTCTTTTCGGAGAAGAATGCACATGCTTATTGGAAGTGCATACATTGCAGCTGTGATAAGGCATATAATTCCTAGCGTCAATTCTTCTTCCATTTTCTTCAATTATTTCTCTTCTTTGCTCGATTGTTTGTGCTACCCGAATCACAAGAAAAACAGGACTTGAGCTGAGAGATACGAGAGATGATTATGGTTGGATGCGAAAAGTAGTATATTCGTTCTTTACTTACAGCAGCAAGACCAATCATCTGCGAAGCCCGCTGATCATATTCATCGTCTTTCTTAGCAGCAAAAGAGTAGAGTTCATTCCTCATGAATCCCTCTGATATCCTTTTCTCCCTCTTCCACCCCCAGGTCTCTCCTCTCGGTCATTCGTTGCCTCCTTCATCTGCATCTGAAATGAGAAAAGTAAATTCGCCCCTTTAACGCCGTCTTTATTCGTTCCCTGGTATTCGTCTTCTACTCCCTCTAACCCCCATCCTATCGCCGATTTGTTCGTAGGATGCATAGTGTTACAGTGTATTCGTAAACTGAGGTGGAAAAAAAAAGGGAGGAAAATCCCTATAGCTCCCTTTTTCACCTTTTTGCTTTTTTTTTCCCCCTTCCTTTTCCTCCAATTTTTGTGCTGAGTAGTATGTATATGCAGTATATATGTGTGTGTGAGTGAATGTGCGGATGTGCGATTTTCGTGTTAGTTATACAGAGAGGAGAGAAGAAGAGAGTAGAGGATTTAGGCGGGCGTGTGGAAGAAGCGCAGAATGACCTCGTACATGCCGAACATGATGGCCGCACTAGGCACCGTGCGCATGAGATGAGGAGTCAAGCCGCCGTAGAGGCCCATGAGGCCTTCTTCCTTCCAGACGAGCTTGAAGCACTGGACCAGGCCGGTGTACTTGAGCTTGCCGTCTGCCAGCGGGGCCTGTCGCAGACGAGTTCTCGCAACCTAGATGTGGAGATGAGAAAATGTTCAGGGCAACAACTTAGAAAAGATGCTTCAACTCACCTCATGAGGATAGGCAATCACAGCGGCAACCAGCTTCGCGCCTCCTGCAGCTCCGCCGTTGCCCATGACGTCCACCACGCGATCCCAGTACGTCTTTTCTCGGCCGCTCGCCACAATAAGCGCCTCCCGTCGCGCAAGATAGGCCTTGAGCTGCTCGTACAGCATCCACTGCATTGTCGACTCGACCACGCCCAGATAGCTGGCGCTCATGCCCTTGTACAGGCCGCGCACGCCCTCGTCGCGCACCACCTGCTTGACGCAGTCCCAGCTGTTGCGGTACAGGCGCTGCGTCACGCCGCCGCTGCGCTCCGAGACGTTCTTGTCCAGCTGCAGCCGCGTCTTGACCATCCAGATGGGATTCGTGGCCGTGCTGGTGGCGACGCCCGCAGTCACGCCCGCCAGCAGATGCACCCACGGCGCCTCCTCGCCCCTGTTCCAGTACTCGGCCATGAGGCGCTTGCCGTTGCCGTAGACGTAGAAGTTGATGCTGCGCGCGGGAATGACGCCTACCAGGTTCGGCCCCAGGCCCTTGAACAGCGCGCGCGATCCCTCGACGCGGTAGACCGAGCCCAGGATCTGCAGCGTATCGGAAAGGTGGTAGATGGCGCTGCGCACAGGATTCAGCCGCCGCAGAGCTTGCGCCTGGGCCGCTCTGGATGCGCGGATCTGTGCCTGGTAGAAGTCGGACTGGAGTCTCGTCTTGAGGACGTCGAGCGGCGCCGTCACAGCTGCGGCCGTCATGCCACCAACACTGTGGATTGTTTTCAAGTCAGATACTCTGTCTGTCTGTACGTTTGGAGCTTACATCTCCGCATCGGGCTCCAGAAACAAGACTCACCCTCCAGCCATGAAATGCACCCACGACTTTGCAAATGGCAGCGCCTTAACCTGCCCTCGAGGGCTGTCGTCCGGCAGCACATCGCCCGTCTCTCTCGATTGGATCAGCGCCGAATGCTCTGCGGGAACGTGCGAGTGCTGGAAGGGCCGGCGATCATCTCGTCCTGCTAGATATGGGGGAGCAACAGCAGGACCCTGCTGCTGCGCCATGGCCAAGTTTTTTGTATTCTCTTCGTTTTATTTCTGCTTTGTCTTTTCCCTTGTTTCTTTGATTTTTATCCCAATACTGTTATAATAAAGAGGAAAAGGAAGCTTTCGTTAAACGGCGCGGTGGCGGCTTTTCGATATGATAGCGGGTTGGTTGGATGATCGATCGAGAGATTATTCTTCGGTTTGCCAGGTAGGTTCCGGAAATGGAAGAACGAGGAAGGAAGATGAAAATAAGAGACAGAGGTTCGGTTAAGTTGGGCAGGAGATAGTAGTTTGCTTTTGGAAGGAGCGGAGGTGAAAAGAGAAAAGAAGGTTCAGCAGTTGCTAGTGGGCGGTCTTGGGGGGGGGGAAGAAGAAAAAAAAAGAGAGTTCGTAAAGAAATGAAGAAACGTGAAATGCCGTTTATTGCCTCTTCGATTTCTTTGATTTTGTTTTTGCGGCTCCGGCTCTAATTTTTTTTAACCTTCTCCGATTCCTCTTCCTACTAGCGGAGTTCGCTTTTAGCTCGAACCTGAATGGCGCATTCAGCTGCCAAGGTGGGCCAACTCTTTGTAGTGGCGCAGGTACGTATCCCCGCGATGTCATCGATGCGTTTGTATCAGTTCTATAAGGTAGTACGTACTTACTACTACCTACATCTAGCGTACTTATATATTGTGCTGTGACCCTTTACATGGCAAACGTTTCCCTTGATAATGAATCATTTCTTAACTTTTTATATTCCAGATCTCTCGTTCAATGTTATGCTGAGTCTGGCATTCGCGAGAATGAGCCCAATGATCAATGCGGGAATCACGATGGCAGTGGTGATATGGAAGAGCCGAGCAAGATGCGGAATTGATTGAGTTCAAAGACCTTGCCTTCAAAACTATCTCAGAGACGAATCATGATAGTATTGCCTTGAAACTGACAGTTCTCAAGGAAATACTTGAATTTTTTTGGTTTTTTTGTTGGAGAAGCTCATTGAGAGTGGTCGCTGCAGTAGACATCACAATCAAGTCTGGAGCTTGTAGGCGAGAGCTCAAGTCTCCACCTACCATCAAAGTCTTATTACAGTATACTGCTAAAGAGGTACATGCAATCATGTCAAATGGGGAGTTCCAGTTATAGAAATCAAAAATTGCTATTGGTTCGCTGCCTGCAGACCCCCCCCCCCCCCCCCCAATTACCACCATACATGTACTTATTGATAGCATCCATATCGTATAATCGTATACCCAGTATTCCTAACCAAATTGCCCTTGTACCTTGCCTACCTATATATCCCATCATAAACCCGCTTGTACCTTTTTGCAAAGGTGTCCCACTTAAGTTCCCATGAAGACCACGCATTAAAAGCTACCAATATAGTACTAGTAGTTATAGTATCTATTATCGAAAATGAATCCCTTGAGCACCCTTACATATGCAATACCGGCCAAATTGCATTAGTGGGAGTGGTATGCGCGAGGCTCGTAGTCGTCATAGTCTGGAGGCGACAGGATCGCCGAAAGATGCCCCGTTCGAGGAGGGTTCCTCTGCACAGAAGGAGGAGCAGAGTCAATTCTGGTCAGCCGCGACGTGGGCACCAGCCTCAGTGGAGGCTCGATAGTGGCTGGGGCTCCAGGAGAAGAGGAAGAGGAGGCCGAAGCGGAAGCGGAAGCCAGCGCTGATGACGCTGCTGCTGCTACTGCTGCCAATGCCAATGCCGATGCCGATGCCGATGCCGATGCCGATGCTGGCCTGGATGCCAGCTCCACCTGGCTCGTTGACTCTGCCGCAGCGCCGGAGCTCTCACCAGGGTTGCTACTACTGGCAGATCCTGAACCAGAGCCATGGTTGTTGCTGGCCTCAGCCTGTGCGGCGATCTTGTCGGCGGCGGCAGCAGCAGCAGCAGCTTCTTCTCGCAGCTTCTGTGCCTCGCGCTCGATTATCTCCAGCTGATGCCTCACAATCTCGGCTTCCTCGTCCGTGACGTTTCTCCAGCTGCATCTCGCATGTTTCTTGGTGCAGCCTCGACAAGCCGACAGGTGCTTGACGCACTGGAGACGAAGACGTCGGCATCGATCACAAGTGGGGAAGATGACATCTCCCTTGTTGATCGTGTCTGTTTTCTTCAACACGAGAGCTCGGTATTTTTCTGGAGCGAGATCCTTTCCTGCTGCTCCACGTCTACCTCCTCGTCCCCTTCCTGCTCTTCCTCTCGCTCTTGTCAAAGGTAGAGCTGGAATCGGGACTGGGGTCGGAGCTGGAGCTGCTGGGAGCGAGCTCGATGTTGAGAATGAGACCACTGAAACTGGCGCCGGAGTTGACGATGCTGGGACCGATGTTGTTGGCGATGGGACCAGGACAGGTACCGGCGCCAGAATCGAAGCCAAGGACGAGGGGGAGGGGGAGGGAGAGGATGTTGTTCCTGCTGGCTCGGCTACATTGGGGTAGGTAAGGACCGGCAGCGGTTGATACGGTGGCGCCTCAAGAATCGGCGCCGCCAGGGGGCTAAGACCGGTAGCAATAGCAGGCATGGCGGAGTCAAAAGCAGGGTGCTGCTGGTAATGGTAGTATCCCGGAGGTGGACCTTGTGGCGGCTGATGCTGCGTCGAAGCCACCATGAACTGGTGGAGAAGATCCGCGTGGAGATCGTGGGGCGGCGAGCCGCAGCCGCCGGGTCCCGAACGTGGTGGATGGTTGATGGCACAGAAGCCAGAGCTGACGGTAACGGCATTAGCCACAGAGGCATCAGCATGGCGCAGAAGCTGGTGGGCCACGTCTTTTCTGCGCGTTTCGAGCCTGCGACTGAGAAAGCGGGTCCTTGCCGCAACCTCGTCTGCCTTTTTATACAAGAAGGAGGACCTCTGCAGCATGATCTCGAGCGTGGCTAGCTCGGCCGCCTCATCCTCTTGAAAAATGTGCTCCAGGGGGAACTTGTCCAGCGCTCCAGAGTATATCAAGCGCCAGTCATCTTCTGCAATCTCGACCTGAAGGCCATTGTACATGAACTGGCGGCATCGTGCGCCGTCGGGCAGGATGACGGGGGAGAAGGCATCTGGATTGGCCTTGGCAAAAGTGACCACGTCCAGCCAGGTAATGGAGTGCACCAAGGGATGTGGCGAGTTGACTTTGATGGGGCCATCAAAGAATCTCTCAATGCCTCTGAGGAAACGGGGTCCTGTCAATCTAGCCCCGAGACTCGCTGCTAGACTCTCGCTCCGGTCCAGTACGCCTAAGTATTGTTCATATTAGCACGAGGTTGATTTAGATGTAGTCATTGGAGGACATGATAGACCTACCTTCGTATTCATTGATGAGATGGATGATGTTGTTGAAGGTATCTAACTCGCCTGGCAAGAGACCTAGCAGTTGAGCATAATGGTGTCTCGGCAAGAAGTTGATGTATGGCTGGGAGCCTGCCATGATGACATTAGCCTGCTGTGTAACAGAACTTGATATCTTGCAAAGATATGAGAGAGAAAGACGTGTAGGAAGGAGATAGGAAAAAGGTCAAGGTGAGTAGGGCAGACGAAATAAGTAGTCGATGCTGGTATGTATTACTGTACCAGCATGTAGTAATATTTAGTCCAGAGACAGAGCCCACTAATAAGGCTACCAAGACGGGGAGGGCTGATAATGGATCTAGCTAGCCGTCCCGGTCCTGAATCGAAGCAATGTGGAGTACAGTTCCACCAGCTAGCATTCTAGTGTAACTGATCGGAGGCGGGAAAGGGAGGGAAGTGGAGAAAGGATGTAGCATAGAAAAAGGAAAGAAAAAAGGCCGGGGCATTAACGAATGATGGGCGAGTTGATGTGCTAGGCTCAGTGTCTGGACAACATACCTGGAGCCATGACAGGCACTGATAGGCAACGGTCGGAAGGTTCAGGTTGGTGGTTGATGGTAGCCTGATGGAGGTGGGTGGGCTGGCCGCCGTCATCCTCAAGATTGCGCTTCCGCTTGTGGGGTTCGTTCTCCGGAGGTGGTGGCATGGCAGCTGTCGTTTATAGTAGCTTGTGCTGTAAGCAAAGCTGCTGGATCCCGATGGGGCCTGGTAATAGAGGCGGAGACAGCGGAGACCCGAATGGATTTCAAGATCCCAAGGCAGAGAGTGATGAGGCCGGTAGGTGGGTGTGATCTTTTCTCTTCGGAAAGCGGAATTAATGGTAAGTAGTCGAAGCGAGAGGACACGGAGTCAACGTTGCAGCAGCGTAAACAACCGGATTTGAAAGAAGAGATAATATATGGGGTTTTTAGAAAGAAGAAGGAAGAAAACCCTCCCAAGAGCTTCAAGCAAACCGGGTACTCGGATGGTTGTAGGCTTGTGGATCGTGAGGTAGAGAGGAAGGGAGCGGAAGAGTAAAACGAGTGGCAGAAGGAAGATGAGCAATCGAAAAAAAAAAGAGGAAGAAGGGCGGAATCCTTGGGTTATTGTATGAAGAGCGAAAAGAAGTGGTAACAAGTGCAAAGAGCTATCAAATGCGGCTTGTCGGATTGATGCCCGCTCAGATGACAGTGGGTCTATCTACGGGCGGCGACTAGGGGAGGGGGGAAAAAGGGTAAGGGAGGGGGGTTTCGTTAAAATGGGAGGAAAAAAGAAAAGGCGACATCTTGTTTTGGTATAGATGGGATTGTACTTGGACACTTTTCGTATCAGGAATCACGACCAAGCATTGGTTCAGCGGGAGTGACTCTGGGAATGGTGGGAAGGAGAAAAAGAGACGTTTTTTCTTTCTTTGACCTGTGCAAATAGCATATGCAGTTTGTGTAGTATTAGTGATGGTAAAAGCGATGGTAAAAGTGGCATAATATGCCGCACCGGTTGCTCTGCACGACACGTTTGAATGTCTGCTTGTATTGTCCTCTGTATGCGTGCCCCATACAGCTCCATGGAGATGTGCATATTCGGCAGACAAGTCTGCAGGTCTGCATACGACACAACAGAACAGAGTGCTGGCACTGGTGGCATGCATAATGCGTGTGGAAAAGCTGTGCGAGTGCAGCACGTATGCATGCGTTGACCAACCCAAAGAGCCCAAAAGAGCCCATGCCTTTACAGTACAGCCCGCACAGCGCGCAGCTTAGGACCAGGCAGGTTCGGGATTATCCACAATGAGAACACTCCAGGGGGGGATGTGGTACCTACGGTAGCAGCAGCCCAAGTAAATGTGGCTTGCATCACAGCTTGACAGCCAAGAGAAAAGAGATTGAAAGACAAGACACACGCTAGGCCGTGCCGCAGTCTGGAAATGGAGTGGGAGGGGGCAGGATACAAGAGAGCAAACATTGGACATACAAATATTGCAAAAAGCCATCATCGATCGATCGAGGCATGCGGAGATGCGTGAGAACGATCGCTTAGTACACGGGAGCACTAGCGGCTGGCGGATATCTTGATACTTCAGAGCAGTGGTAGAGGTAGTTGATCTTTGTTTGGGTTTGTAATCGTGGGCGGAAAAGTGCCAGAGCTGGGGATAGAATAAGAGGGAAAGGATTGAAAAAGAGCCAGATCTCCGCCTACTGGCGGAAGAGAATGAA
>NW_020171416.1:0-45447 GCF_001481775.2 Trichoderma gamsii | reverse complement strand
GAGAGAAAAGCGAGCAACCTAAAAAAAAAAGGAGACATGACCTGTCTCATCGCGATGGCAGAAACATGGCAGTAGGCAAGTCATGGCAGGGATCCCGGCATGGGCTCTGCGTGGTATCGCTAGAAGAAACGATTGGCAGGGTCTGGCAGGGGTGTTTGCTTCGATTAGAGAGAGAGCGGCGGATGGAAGAGCGGTTTGGTCGGACGATTCGAGAGCTATTAGTGATACCTGCAAGCTAGCGAGTATATCATCTACTTGTACCAGTATGTAGGTCCAGGTTGTTCGTAAGGGTACAAAATAGTACCTACCTGTAGTGTTAGATACTGCCTACTAAGCGGAACTAGTAATAGCAAACAAACAGCTAATCCACTCCCTTTTGTTTTGGCTGTTCAGCTCGCGGAAAAGGGAGAGAGAGACACAAGCTGGAGGCGGCTCAGAAGCTCCGAGTCATCGTTTGGCGGCTGGGCATGTGCGGCTGCTAATAAGCACAAGCTGCAATTAGCAGGCGAGACTAACAGGCAGTAGCAGCAACACTAGAACCGATTGCGAGAAAATCTAAAAAAAAAAAAAAAAAAAAAAAAGGGCACAGGACGTGAGTGGTAGAGTGCTTGTAGGCTGGCCCGTTTTTCTTGCAGCAAGCGAGCGGATGGCGCTGAAACCCGGCTTGCTTCTCTTTTGGCTGCGAGCACCAGCCAGGGCTACCCTTACCGGTGCTCGTATGCGGGCGGTTTCTGGCATAATTACCTGATAATAGAGAGCTCTGGTCTGGCGATGCCTACCTATGTAAGTAAGTACCTTGTAATTGCTGACATGTATCTATGTATGGGATTCTCTTACCGTATTTGTCGCAAATACATGCCTACACGTTTTGTTGTTCCTTCTTTCTTTCGGCAACGCATTCGGCATAGTATCATTCGAATTCCCTGGTCCACGGGCCAGAGCCAGCCAGCCAGCCAGCCAGCCCATCACATGTAAGAGACCAACGAATCCAAGACACCGGTCAAGTTGTCACCTATCGCTTGCTTCCAAGTGCGCCACGGCACAAAAGGGGAAAGAAGAAAAAAAAAAGAGGGAAGGGGGGGGGTGCGATGGCATTGACAGCAGCAGATTTCTATCACATCTCCCTTTTTGCTTTTCAGCCCAAGCATCAGACAGAGAGTCTCCGTCGTTGTCCGCCGGCAGCGCTGGGCTGGAGCTAGAGCTCTGCCAGTGAAACGCCAGACGCCGCCAGCCTTGTCTGCCTCTCTTTTTGTCTCTGTCTGTGCGGCGGCATGCGTTCGTACCCGATCCCAACCAAGCGCGCGCGACGAACGGCTCCTCCGCATTGTCCGGCGAACGAGTCCAAGCGGAGGCCGGCTCTGGAGATTTGAGCAAAATGATCGTCGAGCGGACCGGGCGGCCCTGCTTGTGTCGCCCCGGAAGTATCAGATTGCCGCAAGTGGGCACCGAATGCTAGTAGAGCTCCATCGGTATGGGCAGGTATACGAGGAATCTGCCACAGTACGCTGGGAGCGCGGAGAGTGAGAGAAGACTGGACAAGCGGCACTTACAGCCAGAGCAGGGTAGGCCGCGCTGCTGTGACCATTGCCCCTGGCTGCGAGTCGGCCAGCCCTGGGCTGACGCAAGCATTGCTGAGAGCAGCAAACAAAAATCAGTGCCAGGCCAGGTCAGAGCTGGAGCAGGGCCCTGGGTCCGCAGTTCGACGATGGACGGAACGTCTTCGTACCGTGCCAGCAGTATCGTCGCGGTTGCTAGTAGTAATAGCGCCCGGCTCAGAACAGTTTTTGATAATCAAAGAAAAGGAAACGACCTGTAAAGGAGTGAGTGGGCGAGCGGATGCGGCTCTGGTTCGCTAGCTATCGCTTGATACTGCTAGTATGTATCTACTACCACCGCCACCGATATGCAGTATGCAATGGCAGGGAAACGACGCAGAGTTGCAGCAATGGCAACGGCAATGGCATAATAGCAGTAGGTAGTAGTATGAGCGGTAGCAGCAGCATCATCTAATTTGCTGGCACTGCCTGTATTGTCGGTTAATCCTACATGGACGACATGCTCCTCCCGGAGTCGAGATCTGAGCCAGACAATCAGGCTGTGAAGGCACAGTGGCGTCAAAAGAATGAGATGCAATGGAATGGCGGCACGCCCCCCCAATATTTCCACTTGTTTGCATAAGTACTCGAACAGCTCATACAAACAGGTGTTCGATGTGCCTATTTCGTGCTGCAGTGGGTGATCGAGGTGGTGCATTCGCGCATGCGTAGGATAGGATATGTAGCATACATACTACTTGTAGCATAACATAGCCAGTGTGCGTCCAGGCTTCAGCCGTGAAACTTGTCAGTGAGCAGTAGACCAGGAGCCCGGCGGAGTTCGATGCGCCTGCTGCGGTGCCGACAGCCAGCAAATGCCTGCATTTCGCCTGCATATCCCGGTCTCAGCAATGCTCGCCCAAATCCAGAGGCACCATTCACCGTATTCGTCCATACACCATCATCCGCTTTGGCCCTCTTGTCTCTCTTTGTCGTCCCCCCGTCCACTTCGCACGCCCCCTTTCCCCTCTTCTCGGTGTCTAAACGCCCCCTTCCCACTTAGTTCGGATGGTAGCCGTATCGCTGGAAATCGCTTTGCCGGTCTCAAAATATGGGCCGCCAGCGCCATAGCACGCTCGCGTAGATCATTTGGGTTCCGCAGCAGGTGCTAGGTAGTATGGAACCCACAGCAGAGTCAAGAAGTGAATTGAGAAGAACAAAATTCAAGAAACAAGGTAAAGGTTGAAAAGTTCACTTGCCGAACATGGGCTGATTTGCCGTCGTCACATAATCTGTCTGCGATGTATGTCCAATCAGCTTGGCCGATGCTTACGACTCTCCCTCTCCTCTCCCTCTCCCTCTCCCTCTCTCCCTCTCTGAATAACAGGCGAGGAGCAAACATTGGCATGGCAAATTCGGATAAAATCAAAATCAAAATCAATACGAGCCAGCACTTTTCTTTTTTGGCCTAGAACAACACCCAAAAGACAAAGCTAGCTCGATGGCTGAAGCTGGCTTGGTGCTGGTGCTGGTGCTGATGCTGATGCAAACGCACAAAGGCTCCAGTCTCCAGTCTCCAGGCTCTTTCAGCTCGTATGTAGCGTCCTCAGGCCCCGAGTTCCCGGCATCTCAGGACCCCCCGGCCCCCTTGCCTGGCCTAAAGGGCGACTCGGCTGTCGAGGCTACAGGGGAAGGTTGTGGCTGCAGTAGCCGCTGCTGCTTAGCTCCTCGACGGCAGGCGTAGTCGTAAGCCTTTGGGGCAAGGAGGGGCCTCCCGCTGGCTTCTCTTACACGCCGCTGGCAGCTGTTTGCTGCTTGCCCCTTCTTTCCAAGTGCCTTGTCCCCCTTCATCTCTCCCGAGCCGTGCCGCCGTGCCGCCATGCCTTGCCTTTTGGTGATTTGATATTTGATACCATCAGTCTTACTCCTACTCCCTTGGTACCTTAGGTATGTACCATGGTATTACTTCCTTGTGCCTTCTGGATTACTTTTACCGAACAGTAGCGTCTTGCCTCAGTGTTGGCACTAACACTAGCACTGGCACTATCAATCACCGTCACGAAGGAATGGCTCGAATGGGATGGATTCTCAATGTTAATCTGCTTTCAGTTTCAAGTACATGATGCTATCATCCATAGCTCAGCTCGGCGTTGAACCTAGTAGGGATCAACGCTTTTTGCCTTTTCGTGCGTATGTGCGTGTCTGTGTGTGTGTGTGGTGGCCAGCGTCAATCATCAACAGCCAGCTCAAAGTAATAGTGCAGGCAGCAATGCAGCCTGCAAAGTGAGTGTGGCTGAATATTTGTCTCAGTAATACGGATTGGTATCTGACCGACCGACAGCAGGTTTGATTGCGGAAAAAGCAGGTTCGCGGCCTGGGAATCATGCCACTACGAGACACTTCCCCAGGGAAACCATAGCCTGCTCGCCAGCTCCCACATCCCGGCTCCATGGATCTTGTCTCTGTCTCTCTGTGTCTCTCTCCCTCTTTGACACAACGGATATCACACATCCACCATACATTGGAACGATGGACAAGCAGCAGTCATCTCTATGCCATGGATCATGGGTCTCTCTCCCCCCCTCATGCTTACAACGTACGCATCAGTCACAGTGCCAACGATGTAACCCAAAAATAACAATGCCGGCTCTACGTTGACCACGGTATGCTCGCCACCTGGCATTGCAGCAGTTTGGATGTGTGTACGCATGCGTGGTGGTGGAGGAAGAAGAGGAGATGGAGGAGAAGGAGGAGAAGGAGGAGCAGCAGCCAGCAACAAGCACCAGTCATGGACCGTTACTTTGGTATGCATGTACTGACTTGCTCTTCTCTTGCTACAGGGATCCCTGACTTCTCCGGAAGCTTGTCTTGCCCGGCTGCAACAACTTTATCGGAAGATGGCCCGACAACCCCGCCTATGTGTGTATCCCTGGAATATGGGTTTCTGGATCATTGCCTCGACAAACGAGCCAAGCGAGAGTAAGATGGGGAGTTGTAGGAAAGACGATCATCTGAGCCTCCGCTGCGTATAGGAGGGTATATCGCTTGATAGTAGACCGTTTGATAAACCAGCCAACCAACCAACCAACTACAATTCCTCGCTTCCATGCTAGCTGCGACATAGGCAGGCAATCTATCCCTCCCTACATAGACTATCACCTCGCAAACGGCCACTACATACTATTAGCCACCGCTGCGCTATAGCATCACACGCTACGTCTGGCGAGATTAGATTGATCAACTGCCTATTGCCGCTGCTTGCATTTCGCTACTGTCGGCCGGGCTTTCTGGTCATGCCTAAGCGATGCTACGTGTTTCACCGGCTGCATCCTCCGAGGGCGATTAGAAAACCCATAACATCCATACAGTAGCAACGAAGCCCGACGAGTGGGCCTTTTTGTTGCTGCTTGGCACAGCAAGTACAAGGAACAGCTACAGCAGATGTTCATATAACAACCCTTGCCCTTGTCATTGTCTTGCTTCATGTACGTAGCATGCACTGCTTATACGATGCCCGTATGTAGGCATATGTGGGAGAGCATATGTGCATGTAGGTTACAGTCCTATGGCATGCACTGTACAGCTCCCCCAGCGCCAGCAACGCACATACTTGTCCTTGGATTTCCGCCTATCAAATCGCCGACCAGGAGTCCAGACCCATGAAAGATAGAGAGCACCAGCATGGATGTAGTACTTGCATGCACAGTGAAAGGAAACAAATCACTTGTCAGTTTCCATTGTATGAATCCTTCATCGCTGTAATCGGAAGAAGCGACTTTGAAAACAATATTACCCCAACAAGAAAGTAGCCTTGTTCCGCTAGTCCCAATTAGGCACTGACCATCCACTTCAAAAGAAAAGAATTATGCAAGAGTCACCACCCCTCACCAGAGCTATCGATTGACGGATTGGTTTTTGAATCTCATGCAACTCCAGCAAAAGCAGACGCAAGCTTCGAACATCAAACCGCCCCAAAGAAATCCTCGCTTCCACCAGCCTCGAACCAATTCCGTGACTGAATCCCGCCCCCCCTGTTCAAGAACCCCGGTCGGATAAAAACAGACAAGAGCAAAATAGAGGGAGAGACAAGCGGCACAGACCGAGAAACCGAGAGACCAAAACGATAGACGGAATCGCCGCAGAACAAGCCCAACCAGTAACTTTCCAGCTCTCGGACCCCCCAGTCAATGCACAGTGGCCACAATGTCCGATAGACCTTTCCACAGAGGCGGCCGCGGTGGCGGTGACCGAGGAGGTGGTGGCGGCGGTTACCGAGGCGGACGAGGAGGAGGAGGAGGTCGAGGTGGTGGTGCTAGAGCCGAGGCTGGAGCTGGCGGTGCTCAGACGGAGAGGCCCAAGAAGGAGAACATCCTGGACCTGGCAAAGTACATGGACAAGGCCATCATCGTCAAGTTCAACGGCGGTCGAGAAGGTAAATGCGAGCAACCCAGACAAAGCAACAAGAGACCATAACAAGCAAACAAACGCTGAAACAAAACAAAACACAGTCCGCGGTACGCTCAAGGGCTATGACGCCCTCATGAACCTCGTCCTCGATGAAGTCGAAGAAACCCTCCGAGGTAAGTTGCTTGTCTTCTCACGTCGACCTCCACAACTCAGCCCATCATCGTCGAAGAAGTCTGGCCCTGTAATTAACCACAAAGGAAACTAACCCCAAACAACAGATGACCAAGGCAACGAAACAACGCGATCATTAGGTCTTGTCGTCGTTCGCGGGACGCTTCTAGTCCTCATCAGCCCGGCGGATGGCAGCGAAGAAATTCCAAACCCCTTTAACGCAGCAGCAGACGAGTAACACCAGCAACACAACAACCCGTACGATGATCTCCGCCAACGGCCATTTTTTCTTGGCTGAGAGGGGGAGAAGAAATTCTAAAAGGGCGGAGCAAACAAGGAAAACGAAGGTGTAAAAAAAGATAAAAGGGGGCCCTCATTTTTGACACCATCAGCTATAAAACACAAATGGATGGAAAAAAGAATGAGAGGATGTGTATTTTGGGTGTTCTCTGTTTTAGATATATGTATGTAATACCTTTTTGCTCTCGAGAGACAAATGATGGGGAGAGTTTGATCAAAACGAGCGATCAAAACGAGCGATCAAAACGAGAGAATAGCTGGCGAGTTTGGATCCGATGCCGACTGCCTTTCCATCTCCTGGATAGGACAAAGAGGAACCGGTAGGTAGTTTGTTTGTTTACATCTGCTTATACTTGGCTAAGCATGGGAAGCTGCCAACCAATGAAGTGGTAGATGGAGAGAGAAAGAGATGTCTTCCAAGCCGTCAGTGCATCTTGCCACACATCTCGGAGAGTGTGTATAGCACGACAATCAAGCTTTTGGGCCACCTGACACGGTACGATTCAAAATCAGAATATCACGTTATTTATAAACCATGACACGATGCACATTCATTAACAGTATACATCTTTTTTTGGAGTTTTGTATCTGTAAACATAAGGTACTAGTATCGCTGTGTCTCCTCTCCTAGGCCTCACTCCTGCATTTCCATCTATTCATCTGCTTTGCCAATGTCCATAAAACCAATAAAACTTGTTTGAAAAATCCAACAATCGCTCGCTACTTTGATGTAGCATATCGCTGCGCATCCATCTCTTGCGGATGCTCCCTCATGTCCACCCCCCAAATCATCGTCTGTACACCTGCCGATTCCACAAGAGGGATCATGGCTTAGTCTTCCTAAAAGGACCTCCCTGCTTTAGTAGAGGCCTTGTAAACGTCGCCAAATGCGGCAAGCAATTGCTTCTTGACATCCTTGAAGCTGACAATGATGCTGGTCTGCTCGTCTCTGCTGGTCAGGCGAATATTCTCATCTGTCCCGACATCGAGTCTGTTGAGGGTCCTCAATATGTGCCCCAAGTCAAGAACCGGGTTGCCGTTGCCATCCACTTGATGGAAGAGATAGTCTCTAAATAGCTTCAACATGTATCGCTCTCCGCAATCCGACCAGGCTCTGTCATTCTCGTACTCTGGTCGCTCGTCTATAACGCCGAGTTTCAGCACCAATCTCAAGAGCCTTGAATTCTCCAGCTCTTTGAACATTTCAGATTTAAGGTAGTCGTAAGAATGGTAAACCTGGTTCATAGTGGTCAAGATATGATTGGCTATGCCGGGAATGAAGTCGTCGATCGACTTTGGGTGCGCAGGGGGCTGCGCCGGTGTCAAAAGCCACATGATAGTATCTTTGAGTTCCGTAGAGTAGTTCCTGCTCATTTGCTCTATCGCCGCATTCATGTTGGTCATCTGCATGGGCATTGTGTTGGTGGCCAAGCAGAGCAAGGTGCGGCCAAAGTGCACCAGGTCGTCTTGCTGTAGCTGGTCCATCGATTTTTGGACGTCAAATTGCGTCACGTCCAGTACGGCACACGCACTCAGAACAACTCTGTTCTTGTCGATTAGAATGATTTTGCTGGGGTCGAGGCAGCGGGCTGCCAAGTTGTTGCTGTGAATGGCTTTTAAGGCGCCAGCAATCTGAGAAATGTACCCCCAGAGCACCGCTTCAGTGACGGCTGGTTTGGGCTGAAGGCGATTTGACCCATGCAGCACGCTTGGAACGAGGTGCACTTCGGCCAAGGTCTTGGCCAACGGAAAATATTGTTGCGCAATGACCAGAGAGCTATCACCAAACGCCCTAGTGGTGAATGCATCGTTGATGCTGGCAACGTAGGGATTAGCAATCCGTTTCCATTCCTTGACGGACCGGATTGCTTGCTCGTTGGTCAACCTAAAACCTTCCAATCTCCGCAGGCAGTAGAGTTTTCCATCCTTGGATGACGTGGCTTTGTACACCCAGCTGGGGTAGCCAAATATGCCGGCGTTTTTGCGATGTGTCGTGTCCAAGGCCACCAGCGAGTGGTAGTTATCCAATTCTGGTAGCTGGGAATTAGGCATTACTTGCAACGCTGCCGCGGACTGTTTCTGCATATCTTCCCTCATGGTGTCAGATATGAAAAAGTCGTGAGTAAGACGATTGTATGGCATGACGTCTTCTCGATATGGCCCGATAGGAGCGTAGAGATGATACTGCAAAGGTTGTGAAGGCGGTGCATAGGCGTTCTGGGCCGCAAAGTATGTAGATGGTGCGCCGGTCATGGCGCTATGTTCCTCAGCATATGGGTTATATGGCGTGGTAACCATGCTCTGATTCGGCAGCGCAAATGGGTCGTATGAGAGAGCTCCATCGTTTGAACTGCCGTTTGTTGCAGCAGCCTATACACGCACTTGTTAGAGAGACGGTAAAGAGGGAACAGGAACGAAAAGGATCAAATCCTTGGGGATGCCATACGGTAGAGCTGAGATCAAAGCTGGGTGTAAATTCGCGAATAGAAGCAGGGTTAAAGGCTGGCGCTTCGGTATCCGGTATGGTAGATGGTGTGGCGGCTATAACGTGTCCATGTCAGCACAGAGTCCAAGCCAAATTTAGGAAACCGCCGTTGCTGCTCACCTCCCAAGCCACGCGGAGTAAAAGAGGGGGCAGTCACCGCTTGCGACGAGAATGTCGGTTTTCTCTGTACGGGCTGCAGGGTCGAGGGTGTAAAGGACGGTGACTCAACATTTAGAGTCTTCTTGGTGCTGCAAGCAGAGGGGATCATCGGTTAGCCAGGACCTCTTGTTTAGCCAAATGACAGAGAGAGTATAGACTTGGACACCTACCTGCCGTTGTCCTGTTGGGATAAGCTCGCCTGGGAAGAGCCCGCCTGGGAAGAGCCCGCCTGGGAAGAGCCCGCCTGGGAAGAGCCCGCCTGGGAAGAGTTGCCCCTGGTCTGATCATGCATAAAAATACAGCCTTGGTCTTCATATCGACAGTGGCCGTAGATCAGAATGTTTCTGCAGAGCGTGTCTCTAGGGACGTTTTCTACAGTTGGTTGTACGATCACAATCAGCCAAGTTCTGAAATCATGACACAGCATTCGGTATCAGTAACTCAGTAACTCACCTCGAGGCCTGGGCCTTGGCGAGCCAACCTGGCGCCGCAGCTCGGTGGTTTGGTATCGCGGGGTCGTCATTGTGATTGAGCAGATGTTCCAAAAAGAGGGCCGTCCCCGAGGTCGGATTTACGACTTCTGAGCAAGGTTATCAGTGTCTGTATGTATGTTGGTCTTCGTACGTATGTCTAGTATCAGCTAATATAGAGAGCGTGACGTAGCGACGAGGGTCGATGGTGGACAATATCGAAATGCGTGCGTGTGGTAGAGTAGAGTAGAGTAGAGCGCGAATGGAGAGCTGGGAGAGCGGTATATAAAGTAAACAGATAGAGATGTGCAAATGAGTAAACAGAGACGAAAGCAGGGGCAGTCGGCGAGATTATGTAGAAAAGTCAAAAGAAAGAAAAGAGGCGCTGCGGTGGCTTGTCAACATACTGGACTGCAGCAACCGTCTCCCATGGCTCAATTGATCGGGGCGATCGCGCGCCCATGGACGAAGCACGAAACTTTGAGCCCGAGTCGCTGGGCAACGGTGTCCGCCACTCCTTGGGCGGCTGAACAGAGTTGAGGTCGGAGAAGTCCCTGGCTGAGTGGGGAGTGGATAGACAGAGATGGTGGTGAGAGGCGCGATCTTGGGGAGGTTAAAGCAAGATCTGGGCCTTGGATCCGGGTCCCGGAGCCAGGAAAATGACATAATCCGAAAGGTTGCCGGTCTATAAGATTACCGCCGAGGGCGCAAGTGCGGGAGCCACAACGGCGCCTCTGAGAGTATCGACATTCTGTAAAAATTAGCCGATATTATATTTATTTGACTCGGAAGCATACAAATTTACGTTTGATACAGACGTATTAAGTGTATTTCAAGTCGTGAAATAAACCATGTACAAATGTTTGTTGCTTGCTATCACTAGCGCGTAGGTTGTAAATTCAAAGAACGGTAGAAGCAACACCAGGTAAAATAAGCTGATAATTCAAAAATCAGTGTCTCTCAAGTACAGTAAAAGATAGAAAAAGTGTTGTTATCTTATGTGCGGAAGTAAAATCCCCATGGCTCTATCGTCATGCCTGCAACCGCCTCGCAAAATACAGGGTGCCCTGCAAAGGGCTCGAATTATACGGCTCCACTTCTATAAACCCTTCAGACTTGTACAGATTAATCGCGGCCGTCATTTTCGAGAGCGTGTCCAGCAGCATCTCATCATATCCTTCATCCCGGGCTCGTTTCTGCGCCTCTACCAACAGCGTTTTAGCAACCCGTCGCCCGCGAGCTTCTGGGTACACAAACAAGCGCTTGAGTTCGCAGTAGCGCAAGCCTTCTGATCGTGACGTTAGGTATACAGATTCAAGGTATAGTGGCCGTAGAGCAATACAGCCGAGTACGGCGTCTGTTGTTGAGTCCACAGCAAGGAGGAGAGCCCCAGCAGGTGACGCATATTTCCCGGGTAGCCCATTGAGTTCCGCGTTGTAGTTTTGATGCGTCAAATCTTCGTCCAGCCAGGCTGTGTAAGCTTTGAAGCACTCGACTACAGAAGCTAAATCTGCCGAGGACGCTGCCTGACGAACAAGAACGGACGAGGATGTTGGCGGTGTTTCCATGATAATGCACAGGGCGCACATATACCCGGCAACTGATGCGTGGTAATTGGTATCAACGAAGGGGAATTATCATAGACAGCTCTATTGAATTTATATGAATAGCAGGCAGAGTTTACCAAGGCTAAGTAGTATATATTATCAACAGCTGCCTAGGTTGGTATTGAGTGGAGAGAATGGAACCTTTTAGACTTGGAGTGATTCATTGCCGGCACCGGAGGTTGAAGGCCGTCTCGGGAGGATTTCGCCCGATAACATTTGTATAAAAATATGTTTCAGCCAATGCTTTGAAGATACCTAAGTAGTTCAAACGAGTGATCAAAAGTACCAAAACGCCAATATTCATGCGCAAAGCTACAGCGTGATAACTTATCGGCGGCGTCCTCTGTGTACACCGTTGAAGCCTTTAGAGCTGCTTCAACAGTGACAACCACTGGCGGGGCTCGGATGATGGGCGAAGCATCCAATGCTAGGCGTTGGAAGCAGCTTAGCGCTTTCGACTGCAAGACCCGGCTCCGCCAATGAGGTAATGTCTCAACTCAAAGCTACCTACCTACCCGCTGTATTGAAGATTCCAGACCTTATCGACATCCCCAAAACTTGCATCACCGAGCAATCCGTTTTCTGCTGCAGATCGAGAGGCTGCATGGACGGCAGAGGCGCATCTTGATTTGTCTTTAATTGTTTCCTTTTTCTTCTTTTTTGTCTTCTTTTTCTCTTTTTGCATCTCTATTTTGGGTCACTGTCCGCGTGCCAACGATGGCGGACGCTGCAGACGATACGGGACAGCTGTCACCAAGCCAGCAAGATGCGCTGCAGCAGTTTATGCAGCTAACAAACCAAGAGGCAAAAGACGCCATTCCGCTGCTATCAAGGTCAGAATGGAATGTGCAGGTGTGTTGTTTCTTCTTCTTCTTCTTCCCTCTATCCCAAACAATTGCTTCGTTATCTTTGCTTACCATTCGCCTCAATGTCTAGATTGCCATCACAAAGTTCTTCGACGGCGAGACGGCCGATCCTGTCGCCGAGGCAATCGCCGCGCAGGAAATCCCACGATCAGCCGCGCGCCATGAGAATCTCCAAGAGAGCCTGCTGATGGACGCGGAACGACCATCGAGATCGAATCGGAGAAACAAGACCGACGCCGCCCCCCGAATTGTTCCTCAGCCACCCGTGATTCACCGGACACCGTGGATGATTGGCCTCCTACTCACGCCCTTTAGCTGGGGCTGGCGGGTGGCTTCGACTCTGCTACGCACGATCGGCTACATCTTGGCGTTCCTACCTGCTTCTATCCGGCCACGAGCCGTGACCAGCGGTCTGGCTACGGGGTTCAGAAGTCCAAGTGGTCGGCGGATGCTTATGCCGCGGGATGCCGCAGCTAGATTCAGACGAGAATTTGACGAAGAGTACGAGGGAAATGGGCTTTCATTCTTCGAAGGAGGCATAGCTCAAGCTCATGACATTGCCAAAAGGGATCTCAAGTTCCTCTTGGTCCTGTTCATGTCTCCAGAGCACGACGACACCGAATCATTCATTCGGAACACGCTTTTAGCTCCCGAGGTTGTCGAGTTTATCAACGACCCGGCGAACAACATAATCCTCTGGGGAGGCAACATTCTGGATTCCGAGGCATACCAGGCAGCCACCGAGTACGCTTGCACAAAGTATCCCTTCTCCGCCCTGGTATGCTTGACACCAAACGAAGGCAGCACTCGCATGGGCATTGTAAAGCGATTAGTAGGCCTCATGCCGCCTTCGACTTACCTATCCGAGTTGCAAGCTGCTATGGAAAAATACGGCGCCGACCTGAATAGGGTACGAGCCGAAAGGGCCGCGCAGGATTTCGCCCGTACCCTACGTGACGAGCAAGATTCAGCATATGAACGATCGCTGGCTATTGACAGAGAACGCGCGCGGGAGAAGAAACAGGCCGCCGAAGCTGTTGCAGCGGCGGAGAAGCGCGCTTTGGCAGACGCTGAGGCAGCTGCCGAGCGAGCTGAGAAACGCCGACAGTGGAAGTCTTGGAGGGCACCTCGGATTTTGCCTGAGCCTCCTGCCAGCGAGAGAAAAGTCGTCAGGGTTGCACTCAAGATGCCTGAAGGCTTAGGAGGGGAGAGAATTGTGCGGCGGTTCGTTCAGGACGTTACTGTCGAAGAGCTCTATGCGTTCGTAGAGTGTCAGGACATTCTCCGCGGCGAAACTTTGGAAGAGGAGAAGGTGGAGAAACCAGATGGGTACGAGCACAAGTACGAGTTCCGGATAGCCTCGACCATCCCCCGTGTGGTGTACGAGCCAAGCACAACTGCTACGATGCTAGAGACGATTGGCAAGTCCGGCAACCTTATCGTAGAAGAGTTATCAGATGACGAGGATGAGGATGAGGACGACGACAACGACATGTAATGGCTTGGGGAAAGCAATGGAGAAGTATGGAGCTTAAGACGGCGATATAGAAATACAATCCATCACGAGTGGGCTTTACACCCAGCTTCCACCGCAAACTGCATCATAGCCCCTATGAATGCTACCTAAAAGGGCTTGGTTTTTTTTTTTGTGGTACCCTTAATGTATCAGGATAGGTTTTAGAAGTCATTTTTTTGGGAGACGAGAATCAATCATAAAATTTTGCAGAATCATGAGACACTGCTATTCATGTTGCGGTCATGTTGTTGATGCCACTTCCGTCATCGCCTCGCCTCCATCAAGAGACAAACGTTGAGACAAACCACAATGCCAAGTGTTAGTAATGGAGTATGGCTTATGGAAGATTACGTAGAGGCCTGAGGCTGTGCACGACACATACTGCAAAATCTGAGTGGTGTGGCACATGCCTTACAAGAGAGAGAGAGAGTCATGGTGGTGTTGCGGACGAATGGGATAACATGGAGACGGCGCAATCGGATGTTTGCCGGCTGCTCAAGGGCAACGCCGCGAGGGTTTCCCGACTTGGCGTAGAGCTGATTAGAAGAAACCAAAGGTGAGAAATGGGATGCCTCCCTTCCTCCACACGTTTATTGCCGTTAAGCTTGCAGACGATGATGCTAGTAGAATATCAGATCGATCAAGCTGTAAACGTTGTTTTACATATGGGTATCATATGGGTATCTACCTTTTACAGTTATTCCACAGCAGCCGTAATCACTTATAGCTTCTCAGCAGTAGTTGTCTTGGCATGCCAATACATACACTCATTCAGATCATATTTGTCGTTGATTCCAAGCTGGAGGTAACCCGCAGATCCCCCAGCTGCGCCGCCTTCCATTACGCACTTTGTTTGGGTAGCAAACTGCAGGCCCGTTATTGCTAGATTCATACTACTACTACTACTACTAGTACCAACGCTCAGCCTGGGCTTGGCGGCTTGTACAGCGGTACCTCAACGGAGCTCGCGGGGTACCTTAGCGCACAGGAATCGTTCCGCACGATTCGTCAGCGCCGCGGCGAGGCCAAGTATTGCTCCAAGTATGGAATACCTGAGGGGACCCTGGTCCGCCTTAGACTCAATCCAGCAAACGGCGTACCCCGAATTTTATTTCAAAGACGGCAGAGACGACGTCAAGTCGCATCGCGTTGGGCTTGTTGGAGAAAATAAATTAGAGCCCAGACCAAGGCCGGGCCAGGCCAGGCAGCCACGCGCGCTTGGAGAAAAAAAAGAAAGGAAAAAGAGGAAAGGCTAGAAAGAAGCGAATCAATCGAGAAACAGCCGAGAAAAAAAAGAGGACGAAACTAAAGTCAAAAGTGAAAAGACAATCCGGGTTGAAACAGCGACCCCTAGGAGAGAGAATAGTTTGAAACAAGAGGCATGTGAAATGGAAATAAAAATAAAAATAAAAATAACTTAAAAAGAAACAAACACTGCAAATGGCCGCGCTTGAATCTCTTCCTGTTTCGTTTGCTGGACCCCTGGATTGCTGGATTGCTGCCGCATGATTTTCCCCGAGGCTGTCGAGGCCGGCTTTAAAAGAGCAGCTAGAGCTGTTACAGGTTGTTGCAGACCAGCGCCTGTAACCCCCAGCCCAAAACATCCATCACAACCAAAGATACTCACTCGGACCACCACCCGAATCCTCTTCGCCTCCCACCTCCAAACTCCTCAAATTTCCCCTCGAAATCGATTCTCTCTCTCTCTCTCTGTTTTTCTTGTTTCTGCCTGATGTCGAGTTCCCATTTCTCAAAACCCACTTTTTGAATGACGACGTGACCACCGATTCTCTTCTCTTCTCCTCCTTCATCCTTTCTCTCTCCTCTCCTCTCCTCTCCTCTGCCCCGCTAAAAGTGCCCAACGCGCTTCGACTTCGACTTTGCCGCCCGAAGAGAGCACAAAAAGCGAATAGATATCGCTCAACATGAAGTCGATGAAGGGTCTTAGTGTGAATAAGATGCTGGGGAGCATCAGGAAAAAGACTGGTATGGACCGCTTCCCTTGTCTATCTGCCCTTTGACGCTCGCTCCAGGCCTTGTGCATACTCGACGATACTGGCTGAGCCGACGATGTGATCGATGCGATGCTCGATATACAGTCTCTGGGAGATGGAAACGAAGCTATAAGAAAGCATCAAGGCTAATTCTTCTCTTCCTCTCTTCTTGTTTGCTACAGGTGGCTCTTCCGATCGTTCAACTGCGACTACTCCAGCAGCTACTCCAGAAGTGACAGCCCACAACAGCGTAGTATGTTATCTCCGTCATCAGCTGCTGTTCACGGCGCAACAGGCTCTTCCGTTTGGGCGCATACGTTTGGACTAACCGAGCCTCACCAGAAAGCATTTTGCGAGTCCGGCGGAAGCTTAAAGGTGCGTAACGCCCCCCTCAAACCTTCTGGTAGATGCATGTACGAGTTCGAGACAGTCTGGCTGACCATGGCTTTCCTGTCGTTCCTGTGTAGCAGAGTGACGAAGTGCTTTTCCTCCCTCCAATCGTCGATGCCGCCGAATCCTCGCCTGCCGCCGCCGCCGAGAGCGCACGCATAATCCGAAAATACATGGCCAAGGACTACTCTTCGCGGCCGTCATGGCAGTACAACGCCATCATGCTGATGCGCATCCTGGCCGAACACCCGGGCGAGACGTTTACGAGGAACATCGACGCCAAATTTGTCGATGCGGCGAGGGCGCTGCTCAAGAGCACAAAGGATAACAACGTGCGCCAGATCCTCATGGACACGCTGGAGGAGTTTGAACGCGCCAAGTTTTACGACACGAATCTGACGCTCATCATAAGCATGTGGCAAGAGGAGAAGGACAAGGCCGTTGAGAAGCACGGGGTACGTGACGATGGGCACTTTTTCTTTCATCGTTTTGTACTTTCATCGTCTTCTGTTTTCTTGCGACTGTTACTGTTTCTATCTTTTAGCTCTTCCTGCTTTGGCTATGGTTTCTTTCCTTGTCACTTTAGCAGCTCCTATCCCCTATCTGTTTCACTTGTGCAACCAACGCTTGCCCCTTTCATCCATGGCGATGTCGACTCATTCGCTGACATGAAAAAACAACCTAGAACCGAGCACCTGCATTGCCTGTGCGTCCCACACAGTCCTTGGCGCCTGATTTTTCCAGCAACGGACAGTCGCAAAATTATTTCTCTAGGCACCACAACAACAACCGATTGCCGGAGCCCGCTGAGCTGGTCGGCAGGCTGCAGGAGGCGCGCGAGTCTGCAAAACTGCTGGAACAGCTTGTCATGAACACGCCGGCCGTGGAGATCCTGGACAACGAACTGATCCGGGAGTTTTCAAACCGATGTCTGAGCGCATCGAGAAGCGTCCAGGGCTACATGTCGTCATCAACCCCCGCGCCCGATAACGACACCATGGAAAGCCTCATCGACACCAATGAGCAGCTGCAGACTGCGCTGAGCCAGCACCAGCGCGCCATGCTCAGCGCTCGAAAGCAGCTGGGCCTCAATGGATCCGAAAACCCATCTCCTGCTCCCGAACAGCAGTCGCTCCACGGCTCTGGCGGCTCCAACGGCGTTCAGGGGTGGCAACCTCCCGCTGCTGCGGCGTCATCATCCAATTCCAGCCCGGCACCTGTTTCTCATGCTTTTGGCGGCAACAGCAACGGCAACGGCAACGGCAACGGTAATGGTGGCGGCAGCGGCAGCGGAAGCAGCAGCAATAAAGGCAAAGGCAAAGATTCGGATCTCTACAACCCTCCATCTCCTCCGCTAGACCCGGGCCGAGGCAGGGCGCCGCCACCTGATCCGGTGTCTCCCATAGACAACCCGTTTAGCGACCCACAGCCAACGAGCTCAAATGGCCAGCTTGCGGTGCCCCTTGACGGGCCTTTCCAGCCAGGCTTTGGCCTGAAGAACCATCAAGACGGCTCGTCAACACATGGTACTACAGGGTCTGGGCACGCTTCTGAGAGCCACTCAACCCGTATCATGAACACTGACTACCAGGTTTCAGACGATGAAGACCTTTACTCTTCTGCCCCCAGGAGCAGCAAAGAGCCTATGTATCGGTACTAGGCAAACAGAAAGAAAGACGGTGGCTAAGTGACGGAAGAATTTCGGTATCAAGGCCATGAATATAGGTAATTTATAAGATCAAGTGGGTAGTCTTTTGGAAGACGGGGCGGAGTTTTTCTATCCGATCATCATTCTTATTATATCATTATTGCCATTTGTTTGGCTATTTAGAGAAGTTGGCGGGTGCTATTTGACTTTTGGGTACTGGCTTGGCCCAAGGTTTGCGTGTGTTCTCGCAATATCTTAGTTATTTTTGCAAGTTCTCTGCTTTTTGTTTTCTCATTTATTACAGCGAAATACCACCTTGTCGTTCAAGCAGGCATGAAATCAAACGGGGGACTTCAAAGACAGAGACATCATTTTCGTCCATCATGTATATGTGCGTTTGATACAATCTACTTATGTTATATGGAAGCGATTTTGACTTTGCACTCATGGTACCTACTCTTTACCTCTTAGCAGTCTGTAGAAAGGTACCCGACATCCCAAGATCACGCAGGCAGTCTGTTGACTCCACAGCCCTCCGCTTAATAACATGTACCTACTAGGTATTTAGCTCTTTAACAACTGAGCCTGTTTGTGGCGGAGGATACTGTTGAAGCGGGCCAACTTCCAAGCTCCATTACGAAGTATACCATACCAAAGATAAAGTTCCTCGCCGATGGCTTACCAACTGGAGCAATGGCGAAGCCACCTATACGTAAGCCACTCATACGGAAGCCATCTCTACGGAGGCCAGCCTTGAGCCTTGCAGGTATAAGACCCCTGGGTGGTTCCATGGAAGATGGACGAAAGCCTTCTTTCACAGAGCCTTCCTCATCGAGCAACCTTCAAGCACGATCCAACGTACAAAGCTCTGCACGATTTCTTTTCCCAAAAGGTTAGCTTTGCAAACAGAGCAAACGACGGTCTTCTACCAACATTCTTTTTCCTCTCCAGCTTTAGCCAAAATGAGGGGAATACTGAAGCTCGTCCTTCTCCTCGCCATGGCGATGGTTTGCTCTCCCATCTCAGCGATCAGAGTTCCCCAAAGGCTCCCCGACGGCGTCTACGAGCTCAGCACTCGCCAGTTCATCGCATCAAGCCCTACTTCGTCGCCCGCTACGACATGGAAATGTACACCAGCGTCAACCTCACGGCCATGAACAACGACGACCGAGGCCCCTTCGCCAGCACCCGCCACCGCTGCTCCCGAAACGTCACCATCGAGCACGACTCCCGGAACGTCACCGCCGCGAGGGCCATGCTGAGCAACTGGTGCGCCATGTATCAGCCTCGCATCCGGAGTGTCGTCGTCGCGGTGCAGGGCAACGAGGTATGGTACATGTGCTCCTACAAGAAGAAGCACCGCTCTCCTGTGCTGCCTGAGATTCCGCAGTCGTGTGCGCGCGAGGAGATTGACATGGTCTCTAACCGGCTTGACCGCTGGTGCGGCGCGGATAAGACTGCCGCGGTCGACATTGACGACTGGGCCCTCACGTATGGGAGGACGCAGAGGAGTGTGTCGTTTTGTAAGAGGCAGCAGCTTCGGCGCCCTGAGTGGCTGCGGAAGCCGAATGGCATCCATATCGATCCTGTGCCCGAGGAGAAGGGACCGGAGGAGGAGGGACCGGATGAGGGTTAGATAAAGAAGAGAGTGGATGATGGCGTTGAGGGTAGACAAGATGGTTGGACTCCTAAGATTATGGAGAGCTACATGCTGCGGATATTGTAAGACTAGAAGGGTAGCCGGCTTGCGGACATTTTTCTTTTGCTTTTCGGTTTATCGACGTGTAACTACAAGTGGTGGGTGAAACTGATGGAGAGCATTTTGAATTTGGCATTAATTGATATCTAAATTGAGTAATGGCCTTCGGTTGATGAGAAGCAAGAACTACAACAAGAAACAAGATTTATAGTATAATACGAATAAAGGCCTTGGAAATGGCGATATTCGCTATGCAAGTTCGAGAAACGGGGCTGTGTTGGTGTCGTTGATTCTGTCGTGGCTATTGTGTCGAAAGCAGCTGCCAATCTGCACCTCTTTCTACAGTCTTTTCTTTTTCACTTCCCTTCCCTTCCCCCCTCCCTTCTTCTTTTCTTCTGTGACCTCACTGCGCCTTTTCCCGAATCCAAAAAGATTTTTTTTCCCTTCTTCCCCGAAGTGACTTGGCTTATTCTTCAAACGACATCTACAGTCTCGGCATCACTTTCTGGGAGTTTTCGAACAGCAGCATTCGAGATACACACAAGCAAGCATGATATGGGCGCTAATTCTGCCGCATTTCTCCCACTTGGGCTGGGATCTCGGATCTGACTCACTTTTCTCGTTTGAGCTTGCTTCTTCCCAAAAGCCGCTCTGCGGATTTTGTGGATATCACACCAGCGATAGATGGAGCACTGGGTCCTAATCAAGGGTTAGCCAAAGCTTCTTCTCTTGCTTTACTTGTACTTGATAAAGCTTGAACTCTACTTAACTCCTTTACCACAGACTTATGTCTTTTCTCGTCGGCTCTCTATGTTCGGTCCTCGTAACAACACAATTCATCAGCTATTGCACGTTTCAAGTGTATTGTAACACCCCTCTTTCTCGAAGACTTCTCAAGATTGATTTCTTCATTCACGACGAAGAAAGGACGGCTTACTGATAGAGGACAGTCGAAGCGATACAAGAGAGACGCGAATATTTGCCCAATTTTTCTATATATAGGTCAAGACAGTGGATCAGGCTTGGCCTCGATTCACGGCATGGCTAATGTGGCGCCGATTGCTTTCGATGCTAGCAACCATCAAGCTGTTGGAACAGGCATAGTCTCTCATCCTCTGTGACCTCAAGGTACAAAATAGATCCAAATATGAAGTATCCAGCTGTTACCCGAACAAGACAGATCCGCGAATAAAAAGCCAAAGCTGAATTTCCGAATAAACGCTTGTTGTACTCGTCCGCAAATGGCGTCGAGATGCCGGAGAGGCGAACCTTGTTGCTACGTACGGTTCATAGCCACATCAAGCCATCAGCAAGCCCAGTTTTTACATTACGATCAGTTAGACCAGATCGTTGTTTACGACTCTTGCAAAACTGCGCATTATTTATTTACCATTTTCTAGTCCCCAACGCTTCATACGATCCCGACACACAACATGTTGATATGGCAAATCATTGCAGCCGGCTTCGTGCCCATGCTAGCTTTAGCAGTTCCAGCTATTAACGATGCATTGGATTCCAACAGCTTCTCGTGTGGCACGACACCGAGTGAGGAATTCAAGGAAATATCTAAGAGCCTTGCCAAAGAGGAAGCCATTGCCCGCAGGCTGGGTCGGAGAGCCGTCCATGAAGTGCAGATAAACGTCTATATGCATATTGTTGCATCATCAGAGGATGTTCACGACGGTAATCTGAGTGTATGTTTTCATCTACGTCCTCTCCTCTTTTCCCTTCATTGTTCCCGCATCTGTCCTCTGTTGTTATTCCAACCGTAGTTCTCTCTCCTGCATCTTGCATGATCCAAGTACTAATCCAGTAGCTAGGACCAAGACGTCACTAACCAATTCCAAGTCCTCAAAACCGACTTTGAGCCGACGGGTATCATCTTCAATCTAAAGAGCATCGACAGGACTTTCAACGCTACGTGGGCCAGTAATACCGATCTTAGGCGTATGTGGTACCATGTCCGCAATGGTAGCTATTCCGACCTCAATCTGTGGTTTATCCCTACGTTGGACCACTACGGATACTGTACAATTCCCGTTGCTGGCGACACACTACCATATGCGATCTACCAAGATGGATGCACGATACGATCTGATACAGTTCCTGGTGGCAGAGCAAATAACTATAATCTTGGGAAAACAGTGACACATGAGGTTAGTTGATGAGTGGAGAAAAAGAGCCAAGTGGCGTTTGTCCTGTTTAGAAAACGACCTGCTAAGATCAATTAGGTCGGCCATTGGATGGGCCTATTACATACGTTCCAAGGTGGATGCGAAGGTACGGGAGACTACATTGATGATACACCAGCGCAAGCAAGTCCGAGCCAGGGATGCCCTGAAGGGAGAGATTCTTGCCCCAACCAGCCGGGGCTAGATCCCATCCACAACTATGTGGATTATTCATACGAGTATGTTTTCGAAGAGCTTCTATACTTGGTTCTCGTGTGGTCCAAACGACTAACCTGAGTGTTCCAGTGCGTGCTACACCGAATTTACTCCTGGTCAGATAGATCGCATGGTGAGAGTTTGGGACGCATATCGAGCATGGGGTTCTAAACTACGGACACCATCTAGACCAAATTTCCCTATAATGCGGTTTCTTGGGTGATGCGCTGCAATATGTATTGTCAATCATCTCGCGAAGGATTTCCAGTCAGGGATATCTGAGACGATAGTAATGGGGAGATTATTGAAAGTCAAGTCAGCGTCAATATTGTGTTTTTGCTGCTTTTGCGTATTTCATCCGCCAATTTGGTGTCAAGGTAGCTACTAGGCACAAACAGACGAGTATATGTTGTTTAAAATACATATACCAATTATAGATTCTTTGTTTTCTTTTTTCTTCTGTCGTGCTCTGAAATGTGCTTCCAAATCTGTCGCGATCTTTGTCAAATGGTCAGTTCCCGGGCAAACAAAGTCGCAACAACTTTCCTTTGATGATTTTCTTTGTCCGTTTGTCACATTCACTCCGCGGACACGATCGGCGACCAAAGCCTGTTCTTCGTCTCGCGTTATAGAAAAACACTACAAACAAGTGCATAAAGGTACGCATATACCGCGGATGTTTTGTCGTCTGCTATATTGCTCCTAACTCCTAGAAGTAGAATCAGACAGTCTTTAAAAGCCAACGACTCAATTCTTTTTACAACGCGGCCTCTCTCTACTGTTTACCTTTTCCCCCTTGCAGTTCTATGCCAGCGGCCAGACAAGATGCCGAAAAAGACGAACGAGAGATTAGAACAGCTCAAAATGGCACATGAGACGCTGGAAATGATGATCCAGCTGATTAAAGACTTGGGCTTCGAGCCGCTTCTCGAAATCTCCCAATATCAAGAAACTAACGCGAAGAAAGCAGCCATCCATCATGGCGAGAAATTGGTCGGTATTTATCAAGGTTATGCCTCCATGCTCGAGGAAAGAGAGAAGTACAAAACCAAAATCGACTCATTGGCGGCACAAAACGCCGAAATACTTGGCGCTGCTGAGAAGATTGCATCGACCAAGGACCACTCCGGTCTGCAAGGGAAGAAGGCCTCCACCCGCAGAGCAAAGAGGAGAGGAGATCTTTGGGATAGGCCTAGAAAACGTCGTCGGCAGCCCAAGGTTGGAAAAGAGCAAATATCCAAATCGCCTCTATAAGTTGGAATTCTTTGCAAAGGAGCTGCTGTTTGATATAAACTCCCATCATTTCGTTATCATAAAAAGGCAGACTGGCGCCCTGGAAGTCAAATATGCTTCAATATTACACACAAAAACTATCTATACGACGAAATTCAGCTAGAGGGTCGTGACCAGCAACCGATTTTCGATTTTCTGCATATGATACAGAGTACTTTCTGAGAGCGATTTTAGTATAGGGTATTGCATGAGAAGCCATGCATGGAATAATGTGTCATGTTTGATCGATTATTCAATGAGCTACAGAGCTATAATCATGGTGATAGACTGCTAATAGTACATTTAATTAATTTACCATCTAGAAAGCTAGATTCATGACTTTCTTAGAAAATTTGAGGAAAATGATCTTCCAAAATCTTCTCACGTGATTGCGTCTGTCTATCTGGATCGCATCTGCCCACTGCATCTGCTTTTTCCAATAATGATGACGGACGATTTTTCAACATCTTGCAAGCGTCTACAGCTATCGATTTGAAAATTACTTGAGATTGCAGAATCATTGGATACATGTTTGTGATTGCCTACAATCTACCAACGACAGCATCCTTTCGGCCAGCAAAGACTTTTCTTTATTTTCGAAGCCTTCGAAGCCTACCCAGTTTGCTCCATTGCAATCGAGTCGAAAAGTTTGTTGATACCATGTTTTACAGAGTTAGTAGAGAAAGTCAACGCTGACCACGAGCTATTTCTATTATGCTCCCCGGAAACACAAAACAGGAGCCGTATGATGCGAGTATTTGCATTAAGGGCGCGGCTCTGTTGGAGCAGCTCCGTCTAGCACGTCCCCATATCACGCGAATCATTATTGTGTATAATCGCATATTTGCCCTGTTCTATTGCAGACAATTTCGTCTAGTATCAAAAAGAAGCATTTTATCTTGATATTCTGCGCCGCATGGAAGTTGGCAAATCGAAGTTTATATCCCGACAACGTTGACGCGGTTGAAAACTACACCACCGACGCGAAACGAAGTTTGAGGAGTATTCCAACTATCTATGAAGGATACCTTTTTCATTTCAAAGGACCGACGAATATTGATTGAGAGAAAATCCAGGATTTCCATCACCATTCCAAAATAATTCAGTCGAAAGACGAGGCGGACGCTGCTTCAACGAGGGGTCGTATTTAACTTTGTTTCTGTGATATTCTTGATCAATTTGCAATCACCAGCTTCTTCTTCCTCGCCCTACCTTCAAAAGAACACGATCAATACCGTGTTTGAGCAAACAATCTGCGACTCTCCATTTCAACTCAGATACCGTCCACGAAGTCTGCGTTTCTTCTTCTCCAAAGACGGCTTGCACTAAGCTGACGCCCAACCTTTTTCAAGTTAGGCGCTCCATACCAAAAGCTGAGCGCGTGGCCCCTATTGGCCAAGATGACGCCCAAACTTCCCTCTTTGGAGCGATTACCAAAGGGACGAGCCGTTAGTGACATATTATTTCCATTGGTTACTCAGCGGCTCAGGTCAGCCAGGCCGATTTCTCCAGCATCTGGGGGAACTACGACAAAAAAGAATACCTATTTATGGTTAATAGTATACGATATCGTTGATTACAAGTAAGTTTGGTGAAAGGTAACGAAGTTCTAGGAGAGAGTACGAAATCGCCGAGACTCAGCGATAGAAAGCCAACGGGGAGCTTATAATCGCAATAAGGAGACAGCGCCGATTTCGCATAAATTTCAATCAAATTTGCGGCCTCGAGAAAATAAATTCTCGTCGATGCTCGAAATATAATATCTTTGCTTCTGGGCATATCAATCAACATATGATAAGGGTAGAGGATGCGTTGGTCAATCTGGAGGAGGTGAAGCAACTTTTCAAGATATGCCATCGGCCCCCTGAATAACATTTCGAGTTCACAAGCTGTCCACAATATGCACAAAAACCACGCCACGAGTCGATACCAATGCTTCTTCAGCCTCACATTCTGTCTCGAATCAGGGTGGCCCAGAATGAACAAGTGCAGGTGTGTATCTCACAGGCAGAAGCGCCATGCTGTAGCCACTCGAGCCACCATTTGCGCTGCCCGCCGTCTCGGATGTCACTCGTCAATGCTCACGCAAGGAAGAATCTTGAGAACCGAGTGATTAATGTCCCAGTATACCGGGTCCTAACCCCATGGAGCTGCATGTGTCGATACTGAGGAGCGCACTGGATGGGTGGATGTAGTGATGGGTGGATAGCTAGGGATGGAGGCGTATTAGCACGAACGGGATGAGTAGGAACAAACTCTTTTTCAGCTAGATAACTGTGAATCTCGACGGCTGGTGACATTGTTGTCTGGAAAGCTTGACAGCAGTTGCTTCATGTGTGATGCTTTTCCAAGCTCACATCAGCACATGAGCTCAGTGTATAGGATCTAACGGCGACAAGGAGAGTGACACTCCGCCTTTTCATATCGGGAATTCACACCATTGTCACTTCCCAACAGCAAACAAGTACAAGTTTTGCCTCAAATAGAAATGGAGAAGGCTCCACGTTCGGCCACGCCGGCTTCAAGCCCTTCTACCTGTCCGAGTTCTACTAGTCGTCTTAGTTTTTGCTCTCTTCTCCCCAGTTGTCTCCTTCAAAAAGGGAGGCGTGGACCGCAATGGTGCGATCTCTGACTCTCGGGTCTCGGGCCTTTTCGGGCGGCGCCGTGTGTTGCTGGGAATAACATTCAAAGCCATTAAGTGGCAGAGTCGATTACTGGGACAGACTTCAGAGTTTTTCTCATTTTTGGTGTGGCTAGACTTGAAAGAAGTCCACATTTACATGCCATCTTTCCACTATAGCCAGCCTTTTGCCAGACAGAATAGTTTTTTCTTTTGTCATTATCATACCGGAAATGGACAACTGTTAATAGAAACATTGAAAGAGGGCATTAAATTCAATAGTGGTAAAAGTTTGAGCGCAGTGGCCGCAAACGTCACTTACATTCCAGTCGCCAATTGACATATGCAACTACCAAAATCTGGCAACGGTAACTGAATCTAAAGATTCAACTTTATTTTTTTCGTTATGACTTAGCTTTCATCATTAACTTATCTTTAGAAGTGCGTTCAATATAGCTTACTTCGCCTTGGGATGCTGCCGCAAAGGGCTTGTATCGTAAATTCGCTGCGTTTTGATGACGAAAGGGAGAGACGAGACAAGACACAAGACATAAGACACTTTGCTCTGCCCATTTCTCTACAACCTTGCAAAAAGTACATGAAGCACGCGTTTTCGAGGCAACTATCCAAAAAAAAAAATCTCGCTTACTCAAAAAAACGCATTATTTCTTCGCTCATCCGACAGTGTAGCATATGTTTTCAAGACAGGAGAATACAGTGGTGTACATCACGGCGTACTTGCTACTTACCTACCTACTAGTAGTTACGTCAACTGCCACTGCTCTTTCTCCTTTTCCATCAAGGCGTCGCTCTTTCTCCCGTTAATCCTTATCCTCCCTCAATAATCACCGCTCCCCTTTTTCTTCTCTTCTCTCTGTCCTCCTCTTGTCTGATTCTTCTTCTTTCCATCACAGGTCTTTCCAAGCCATGGCAAGCTCGCATAAGAGAAAGCCGCTTTCAATTCGGCCGTTCGCTCACACGCTCTGCCTCAGCTTGTCTCAGCTGCCCGGCGCTTGTCTCAGCTACCATTTCAGCTACTACCGCCTCCATCTCCAGCCTAGTAAGCCACAACCCCCCCCTGAACCCCCAAAACATCTCCCCTCCGAGACGCCTCGATACTCTGTGCATCCTTGTCCTGACTCAAATTTTCAGCCTCCAACAGGGCGCCACCTTGACATCCGCCGTGGTTGTTTGCCCCCGGGCCGCCGGACTGTCTCAATAGCCACGGATATCCCGTTTAGGCGCCGCACACGTACAAAGCATTGTTGTTCGGCATCTTGGCCCTCAGAGCGTCTCAAGCATAGGTATTCTGCCGAGAACGGTGGAGGGAGATGTCACCACGCAGTCCACCCAATCCACCCTGAATGGAGGTAGGTAGACGTTCTAGTTCAGGCTGGCGGGCCAGTAGAACGGGGTAGCAAGCAGTACGTGCTCGCCTTCAAGTCATGAGAAGAAGATGCTAGAAACTAATTCGAGCCAAGGAGGAAGGATACTGTACCAAATGGACACACCCGTTGGTGAGCCGTCAGCCACTGGCTGTCCACATTTCGAGCCTCTTTCCCACGCCGCCTCTCCATCTTTCCTTTGCACGGCTCGTCAAGTTAGTATCCATCTCCGGCAAGAGACCAAGGCAGCCCGTTGGAGTGCCCAATCTATGCCACGCTTCAAGCCCGCGGCGACAGAGAACCCGTTCCGCTGCCGCCGGCGAGGAACTCTATTGCCTCACAGTCCCACCCATCTCGTGCGCCTGTCATGCGTCGGTCCGCTGGATGAGGCGGCGAGGCCCCAAGTTGAACCTGGAATCTCCCTGCCCTTGACCGAGGGCCGGGGCTCGCTGACTCGTCCTTTGGCGTCAAGTCATCATTGCCCTTATTGTCTCTATTGAATTCCTTTGGGTCCAACCAACAACGTGCCTTTTACAGACCGAGAGACCAAAGTCAGCTTCGTACCAGGACGCTCTTGTCTGCGTCATTTGCATCCTACTCTCACTCTCTCACTCCCTCTCTTTCTCTCTTCACAACCATGTGCAAGTCACACAGTCAAGTTCGTCAACTTAGCCAGTGCTTCTCTCATATTTTGGCGTCTGGCTAAGAGCGAGAGAGGAAAAAAGCTCGGTGTGAATGAATCAAGCACGAGCCGAGATACTTGTATCAAGGGCATCCGTAGTACAAGTACCACTATATTTTTCACCCACACCCCCTAAAGCCCGTTGTCGTCACATTCAAGTCTTCCCTCTCCGCCGCACTCCCACCCTGCTGATCGGTCAAGCTATGGTGAACTAGTCTTCGAGCGGCTGCGTTGACTCAAGGCTGTCCCTGCCACGTTCAAATTTCATCTGCCACCCCTCGTTTCTGCCTTGTCATATACTGGGCGACTGATCAGGTGTCCTCTCTTAGCCTTGCCCCCTTAGCCTCGTCACAGTGTCAGGCACTGCGACTCCCGGCAAGTTCCTAAGATCAAAGCAAGTTACCTTTTTTGTCCTATCACCACTCCCTGCGCTCAGCGCGGTGAAGACTCTCGAGAGAGTAAGCAGTATGGCGCTGGCACTTGACCATCTATTTGACTCGGGACTTTCAGCCGCTTCCCAAGCCCATTGACATCATACTGTCAGAAAACTGCGCCTGGTCTATGAACTCCATTGCCTGTGCTGCAATGATAGGAGCAGCTGCACGGTAATAGTCGAGTTTGGCTCATGAGAATCAAAGGCAAGCCGAAAGAGACCATTCAGAGCGCTGCCCCCTGATGGCTCCTAGCCAATCTCTCCCCCTTAGCAGCCGCTGTAGCACGCAGCAGCGAGGCGAACCGTCTGGTGCCGCGGGATCAGAGCCTCTAGCTTGCGAACCATCAAGTTTATGCTGCAATGAGCCGCCCGCTATTGCAGCTTAGCCCAGTCCTAGCTGACAACGGTGTCTTCCTACCTCGCTATCTCGCTTGAGGCGCTGCAATCTCTCTTGCAAAGCTTTGGAGCTGTTGGTCCGCAGTAAAGGCTTACAACTAGCCATAGCTTGATGAGAAGATTCGTTTCAGACCCATTGCTGCTGCCATAAACTGTTTGCTCAATGCCATGGGAGGGGGGAACGTCGACCGACCCCTCCCTGTCTTCTTTAGCAGATTCGACAGGGACCAGCCTTCTTCCTTCCACGCATCGAGAACTCCGAGAACCCCTTTGCTTCCTCTGATTCGGTCGTTGTGTCTGCCGAGTGATGGAAAAAAAACTAAGGAAAGACCCAGCTCAAGCCCCCCTCTTCTGCCCAGCTGCCTACTATCATATTGCCCATTGCCCTGTTAGGCCATGCGTGGACGTGCGTGCAGATGCAGACATGCATACGCGTTCAATCACCTGTTGTGACCTGTATGTCTAGACAAATGTGCGGAGTTACTACATGCTTGCAGATGCATTGCAGACCGACATTCCACCTTCCCCTCTTCTCTTTTCCCAGCCGCTTCCCGGATGCAGGGAAGAATTCCTTGCTGAACTTGTTGGTTCTTTTGAGTAGCCTGTGAGGCCACGACAAAAGCAAGTGCAACAGGAAAACCCAATTTTGAGCGAGGCATTCCCCTATATCTAGTGTACGCTTCTTTATAGCCGTACTGCCCAAAGCCAGGGCTGAGATGGCTGCCTCCAAACAGCCAGAGTTCAGCTCAATCCTACCACAGCCTACCAGTATGTTTTCAGGGGGGAGCCACAGCCAAAAGAGGGGCCCTTAATCCAGAGACGCAAGCTGGACGGAGTGGTAAAAGAGAGCGGGGCCCTCTTCTTTTTTTTCGCGTCTAGTCTCCATCATGGGTCTCCATCTCTCTCTTGTTAGTGTGTGCTTTTGGCCTTTTAGCACGGGGGCGTGTATATCAAGTCGCGCAAGGTAAGCAAGGCAAAATTATGCCCCCCTTACCATGACCGGCGAGCGACACCGGATCGGGCCAAACCTCAACAAGTCAGTATGGAGAAGGGCCAGAACAATACGCGTCGGTCTGCTGCATTCACTCATCTTGACCAACAGCAATTAATTGTATTGGCACCCGTATTGGCACCCGTATTGACTGACATCGAGAACCAGTAATATCAATTAACATTCGCGACTCAATGGCTAGTAGCAGCACAGCAGAGGCGAGCTGGTAAAAGAGCTGAAAAAGAAAACGTCATTATGTCACACTATAACACACGCGTACACACACAGACAAGGAAAAAATAAACACACAATGTCAACCGCCCTTTTTGGTACTTCCCTCCGCCTGGTATCACTTCAACCAAGCCCGTCCCATGCCATGTCCACCAAAACCGTCAGCCAAGCCCAAGGCCTCCTTTCCTCCTTTAACGATTGATCCAACAGATGAATTTTGCCCTCCGCTTCTAGTGAGCCATGTTTTCCCATGCTGCCTTCACTCTTGTGCCATGTTGCTCGGGTCTCACGGATTTGTCGTCATCGATAACGACAATGAGTGAGGGAAAAAAAAAAATATTATTTTCGGTGCGCTAAAAGAAAATTGAAAGAAAAAGAATGAGCAGGCAAAGAAGGGAGAAAACAGGTCAAAGTGTCGTTTCATCGCGTAACCCAATCCCCAATCGTTTCAAATATGATGTGCCGTGAGGCGAATCCGTCTTATCTGGTAATAAAAATGTGGTAGTAAGAAATTTTGTCCAGGCAAGCAGAGCGAAAAAAGAAGAAAAAAACAGCGGGTTGCAATCGAGAGAGCACCCAAAGCTTCACGCCCCCCTCTCTCCTTTATATGTTTTAGAGCAGGAATAACCATCTGCAGCCGGAACCCAAAGAGCACAGCTCTCTGTTTTTTTTTTTTTTTTTTGTGTGTTCATGTTTTTATCAAATGCGTCAAGCAAGAGGGAAAAAAACAACTGTGCATATCCGAATCGTACAACTGTAAAAACAAAGTTGAAGGCAAAAAAATGCGAGGCAGAGTCAAAGTCAAATCGTAGGTAGGTGTTTATGTATATGTTCGGATTGTCGACAACCGGGGAATTTTTTTATATAGCAGACTCGTCCTGTAATCATCTCAAAAATTCTGCAACGCCTCGCGAAG
The DNA here is from genome assembly GCF_001481775.2 of Trichoderma gamsii. Lineage (NCBI taxonomy): Eukaryota > Fungi > Ascomycota > Sordariomycetes > Hypocreales > Hypocreaceae > Trichoderma > Trichoderma gamsii. The sequence continues at coordinate 14,887 of NW_020171416.1, read as the reverse complement.
AAAGTCTAGGAATTGGCGCTCAATTCACCGTTTCAGAAACTGCCCAGATACAGCTCAACTTGTCTTCTGTCCAGCAGCGTCAATCTGCAGTCATATGCTGTCATACGCTTGCTTTTCTTTCTCCACTTATACTTCCACTTCCCTCAACTACTCAAGTCCCAATGGGAAGATCCTCATTGACTGCCGCTAGCATCTCGAGATCGGTTGAGACGATCAATCATCGTCTTGTCTATGTCGTTCTTCTCCACGAGATTGCTCAGGCTCATGACGGAGGTCGATTGTTGCGACTGGCCGGCTGAGGCCCCTGATCGTGCGGGCGTCGAGGAGCCGCTAGAACCATTTTGCTGGGTAACAGGAGAACGCCCACCAGTATTGGTGGCAGCGCTGGGAGGGGGTCTTGCTGGGTTACGGGGGCTATGCCTTGCCGGGCCCGGGTAATGCGAGTAGCTCAAACTTCCAGGGCTGCTATTGTTGGAGAGTTCGGCGGGCGACCTTCGTCGGTGGTCATCCTCTGCCACGCCCGCTCGAGGAGGGGGTAGCCTGTATCCTTCATCTTGGTCCTCCGGCGTCCTCCGGCGTCTTCGTCCTGCTGTACGGTCATCGCCCCGAGGATCTCCATAAGATGAATATGATTCCGTGGGAGAGTGTGCCTGCATGTGATAGTAGCTCGCAGGTGGCGGAGGCGGCGGGCCTGACGCCGGGCCGTAAGGATGCGGCGGGTGGGGAGGATGATGCGGGTGAGGGACGGTGCTTGGAGCCAGGGGCTGGCCGTATGCACCAAATAACTGTGTCCCAGGCGGTACACCGCCCGGAACGGCCGAGACGGGAATGAAGGCTGTTGAGCTTGAGGATGAGACTGGCTGAAAGATGCATTCTTGGTTCATGCGAGCGCAGTTTTGACATTTTCCGCCAGGAGCATTTTGATGGCCACTACAGCGGATCTAGAACAGTAAAGGAGTAAGGGTTAGTCTACCACAAAAAAAAAAAGGGCCGGACAATGGAGACGTCAACACGCAAGAGACCAATGCACGCTGTGTGACAAACCTTTCGCTTTCGGCAGTATCTGCAGGCAATTGACGTCCGCTGCCTAGGAGCCTCTCTGGGACGTTCCATGCCAGGTTGGCCGTATTCCTGTCCATAGCCGGGAGGGGGTCGGGGATAGTCGTGGGGGTAGCCGTTGTGATGGCCGCGGTAATAGTATTCTGAGTACTGGTCGTGATAGCCCGGAGGCGGGGGAGGTCGGCGGTCATCGTAGTATGGGCCTCGCGGTTCGGGCGGAGGATATACTGATCGCGGGTCTGCCTGCGGCTGTAGAGGGGGGAGGTATCCGGGGCCCGGCTGCTGGCTCCCAGGAGGCGGAGGATAGCCATTGACTGCATTCGGAGACGCATACCGCGGATCGCTCATATAGCCACGGCCAGCCGGAGGTGGAGGACCATAGGCACTGGGCCGGGGGTCATGAATGGACGGCAAGGTGACAGAGGTTGCCATGTTGGATCGAGAGTGAGGGCTGCCTTCTGATTCTGAATGAGGCGCGTCTCTGGGAGGGAGATGGTGGTAGTAAGAAGGAGGTGGTTGGTGTTTAGTATCCTCTGGCCGGTGCTGCTGAGGATAATCCTGGCGATGTCGATCCTCTTCCATGCTCTGCAGAGACGGGTGGAGAGAAAAGACGACGGGACAAAGGAAAGAAGAAAGGAGTGCCGCCGATTAATAAGTAACAGTATGTCGAATGATTCCAGATCCTCCAGCTAATTCCCAATGGTTGAAGAGAAAGCGAAGGGGCATCTGGTGAGCCCGAGCTGTTGCAGAAAAAACGAAGACTTCCAAGTTTCAAAACCAGCGCCAAAACTGGGGAAAAGGGAGGGGGGAAATGTCGACGCCTTTGGTTGAATAGTTGATTGAAACGAAACGAAGGAACTCGTTACGTTGAGTAGCGGAAGTCAATGGAATATGAAAAGAAGAAGTGAGAAAAACCTCGCCTGAACAATGAGAGAAATGTGAGAGAAAGTATGTCCACAGATCTCTTCAGGCAGTCTTGTCAGACGGTGACGCTGCAGAGGTATGCCGGCCGATCACAGACAAAAGATGTCAATGGTTGTAGCGGTTGAAAGTGGCTTGCAGTGGCTATATGTGCACGACGCAGGCGCCCTAGAGACAACGCCACGCTTTCAGCGAAGACGGAAATCCAGCGCAGACACGACACACGGTACGGGGCTAGCCAGAGATGGCGCAAGGCGGCGTGCTGAGTGTCTCTCCGTAGCTGACGGGTGGCTCCGGAGGGGCGGAGGAGAGAGGAGACAAGAAACGAGGAGTTTCTTGGGGATGGGAGAGGCGTCAAGGTGTATATACGTGGAGGAGGGGAGGGAGGGGGCAAGAGGGATGAGAGAAGAAGCAGGAGAAGAAAGGAACAAGAGGAAAAAAGAGCAAGACAATTGTGTTGGTCGGCCCAGAAGTGACTTGGGCAGCTCAAGGCCAGAGGAAGGGATTCTGGTGGGGTGCCAAAGTCAAGGAGGGGGAACAAGATAAATGAGGACGCAGGAAAAGACGGCGAGCGGGAATGTAAAGGCGGGCGGATGGCCCGGCCGGTGTCGTGCCGTTCCCAGCGCTGTGGCCCAGCTAAGGCAGGGCAAGACGCTAATGCTAGGGGCTAGTGGGTGCCCTTCTAGCGCATGTGCGTAGTGCGAGAAACGGGGGATAGGGAGTGCGTCCAGGGAGACTGGAGTGCTACTGCGAGAGCTACCAGGTACTAGGGAGTAGTGGTACGAGCCCTAGTGTGCGCTGCTAGTTGTGGTTGCAGTGGCCGGTACTGGCTGGTATGGTAGCGGCGGTAGGGGTGCGTTTGGCTGGCGCCAGCTGGTGTCGGCGCCGTGGCCGTACCCTGTGCGGAAACTCAGCTTGGACACACACCACCGGGTGCGTGAGGACTTGCCAGGCCCGGTGCGTTGGTGGTTGTTGGATCGTGGTTACGAACGAAGCCTTTGAGTGTGTCGAGGTGGGTGCGTACCTACTGTAGGTGTAGGTAGCTACGCGCTGCGAGTCGGCCAATGCCCTTTTCTCGTTTGGTGTCGAGCCTTTTGGGCCAAAGACAGGTGAGCTGAAGAGATCCAATGCACAGCCAACCTTGTTATCTTGGGTGCTGAGCTGGAGGCCACGCCGAGGTCCCGTGAATGTTCAGCGTTCTACGAGTGGTGCTTCGGCAGAGACACGGCTGTAGTTGTGGCTGCTCGAATGACGAAGCGAGAGGAAGGGAAAAGAAGAGATAGTGCGCGTGTTTTTGTATATGTGAAGTCGAGGTAAAGTAAAACGAGATGGATGGATGGATAGGCATGGGATGTAGCCGTCTTTTCAGCTGCTCTGGCTTGACATTGGACTCAGCAAAAGTCCAAGTGTTTTGCTGTTGTCGTCGTCGTTCTCTTTGAAGGTGAACTTTAGAAACTATTCTCTTGCTTGGCACAAGTCGAAGGTCTCATCGCAGTAATAGGTGCTACTACTTCGTGCCCAAGAGCATAGATTCTGGATGGGTAGCTCTAAAAAGAAAAAAAGAAAAAAGGGTACCTATGTTGAGCCGATACGACCTTGGGTTGGGTATATGCGGGAACTGAGACCTGGGGCAATGCAATGCATGTGTTAGACAATTTCTTCACTCAGGGATCTTTTTTTCTTCGCAAAGATGCAGTGGAACGGAGTTGGTGCGTGCCTGTCAAAGCGGGACAGCAACGCCTCCCAGACAAAGCCCGCCACAACAACGTGGCGTACAGCAAAAAAGAGGGTCGAGTCGCAGCCATTGAAAGACATGAGAAAGGGCACAGTTTGCAGCGAGAACAGGCCAGATAGGTGGATAACACATGGAGAAGCCCAGCATCGCGATGGACCGTGGCCATGGACATGCCCTGGAGCCTTCTGGATGGGGCACAATGCATGCTAGAGGCGTGCTGTTGGTACCGCAACCAACAGAGTGTCAGGGAGTGCAGCAGTAAGTACATGTATCCTACTGTGTGTCCCGATTCTCCTCGGCCACGTACTCTGTTGCAATGAATGCTGCATTGCTTCGCATCGGCTCATGCAGCACGCCTCTCACTTGCCGCACCAGTCAAAGCCGCAGACGCCGGCTCGGGGAAGAGAGAGGCAGCAGGAGCATGCGTTTTTGTATGTGCGCATACTTACGCAGCATTGCATGTCTGCACGGTCGCATATTCCGTCCACTGATGCATTTGCGGCCCGTCATGTTTGGGCAAAGATGCATCGGTGCCCGCAAACGGGGTACTCTCTTCTCTACTCACACAGATATGCAAGCATGCAAGAGCAGACGGGTCATCGGTATAGGGCCATAATGACAAGAGAGGGGATAAGTACAGAGAATGAAAAAGAGAGGGGAACAGAGAAGAGAGCAGAGCAGAAAGAGCTCGGGACAGTAAGAAAGCCGCCACTGGTACATACCAAGATATAACAGGACGCACACAGTGAGCCGCCGATGGTCAAGCTTGTATCGAAGAATAAGTGCGGAGACAGGGAGCTTTGGTTTGCATAGATCAGCTACCTGGCAATTCACATGTCAATTACGAGGAAGCAAGAAAACGCTCTCGATCGCCATCGGATAACTCGTCCGTCTTGTCCTAGAATCGATTGGCCACAGTGGGTTGGCCCAGCTTCTGCTGTAGTCACAAGTGCGGCCTGTCCATCTCGAGAGAGAATCGCTGGGCACGCTTGCAAGTGTAGCTGCCAGATGAAATGCAAATGCTGCTGATATGGTCAGACTCACCACTTGATATCACGATCCAATAGTAAAGAACGTATTCTTTTTTCCCTTTCTTCTATGTCAAGACTAAAGAGGTGGAGTGCCCAGACGTGAGAGGCGAGACTCTATCGACGGTGGAGTAGACGAGAGAATCGCTTTTCAACAAGAGGCGATGATGCTGGCGAAGCAAGAGAAAGAATCAATGGAAAGACAAAAGCGAAAGAAAAAGAAAAGTAAGAGGTTGAATGAAGACAATGAAAGAAAAAAAAAATGGTGCACGTCGATGAGAAGCGTAAGACAAAGATATCTCAATAGGCAGGCACGGCCAGGTTTATCGAGGTCAGTTGCCAGCACAGGTAGTTTATGTACTTTTGTACTCTATAGGCCTACCTCCCAGCACCAAACTGGCAGCTCTCGGAAGCTCAGTAGAGAGACAAGTGGCATAATCAAGTCGATCAGCAATTACCACTCTGGGCCAGGCTGAGACTGATTTGCGTCATTGTTCAGAGATTATACGCCTTTAGAAAAAGAAATAGAGGCAAAATGGGATGGATGGGATTCGCATGTCTTGGAGGTTCCGGCCAATACAGTGCGTGCGCCAAAAAGTCGTGGGTGCTGAAAAGTCGCTACGGCCCGCGAATCAAGCTCCCACCGGGGTGCGGGAACTTCCACAAGTATACGCCAGTGCCGCAGAGTCTAGGTACCCCTACCGCCGCCTAGATGTTTGCTATACCGCAGGCACTACTTGTATGTATTAGAGGAGGATACGGCATGATGCATCTTCCCAGGACGCTCGCAAGGGAGCGCTGGTGAAAGGGAAGGTCCTTGCTAGTCGTGCCAGTCGCCTCGTTGGTGTCCTTGCAGAGTTTCCTTTCGTGGACAGCAGCGGTGACACAAGCACACAGAATGTCTCGGCCTAGGCGGCGTGTGGATAGCACACCAAGGGCCAAAGCACAAGTACCGCTCGCAATCGAGGTCATGATGGCGCGTTTATGCTGGGAGAGACGACCAAGCGTCTCACTCCACAAAAGAAGGGGTAGCAGTCTAATGGGCTAAAAGAGGAGAGTGTGTGAGAAAAGAGACGAGCAAGTCGGACATGACAGCAGCAACATGACGAGGCCAGAGACACGTCAAAGACAGCGTCAAAGACAGCTCAGCAAATGGCGGGGGGATCCTGAGCTGAGACTTGGTTCATCCCAATATGGGCAGAAATTCCAGGTTGCCGGGATAGATAGACATGGTCGAATGCCAGCCACTGCCAGATCAGCAGCCAGTCAGTCATTCGATTGTTTGGCCATATGGCCATCTGTTGATCTATTGATCCGTTGACCTGGTTATACTGATCTGTCCGTCTTACCGCATGTCAGTCCGGACGAAGCCTTGGCTCAGCCGCTTAGTGCTAGCTGCGGCTGCTATGGCGAATCTCGATATCAAAGGCGAACAATGGATCAAAATGCCATATGCTGGCACTGCGCAACGCCCACCTGGACACGCCAACCGGTGGATTCGGCACTAACATTCCGCTAACAGGGGCCGTCCGCAATGTTTCCTGCAGGGAGGCTTTGCTCAGGCCTGCCGAGCTGGGAACCGACAAGCACTGTCCTGTAGGGCGTCGTGAAAACAGGCCATTTTGTGCAGCTGCTGTCTGGGGTTTCGCGCGTTGCCCACTTGGGACGGCGGCCCTGCAGGTTGCAAAGACGGCCGCAGCATGCATAGGCTGCGTGCTTGAAGCCGCTTTTGGTCTCCGGGCTTCCTTTTGTCTGCATCTTGATCCATCACAATTGATTTTCCTTCTGCAAAACCTCTCTTCCTCCCCCTTTGTACCCATTACGGTTCCAATGCTTGGCAGGCTGCTTTGGTAGGTCAGTTTCGTCTTTTCCTCCCGTTGTATCGCCGCCATTTTTATCATTCATTGGCACATGCGAACGCAGTAGGCTGCAATATAATAGTACCTACCTGGTATAATAGCAGTAACAGTATGCTACCCATAACGATTGTATGCCGAGGCGGTCATTTGCCGAGCACGGTTCGTGAGCTAATAGATATTCCTCGTCAGTGCCTCTGATTGACTGGTAGCCGAGGAGGTACATGTACCGAACAATGGCGTAAACGTAACAACACGAGTTAAAATTTGCCCTTCTATGGAGCAGACATTGGTTTGCTCAGCTCGGTAGGGTGTGCCAATAACAACAGATTCGTGCGTATGAATCGTGAATTTTTCTTGGGGGGGCGGCCAAGGGCCTGCTAAGCTTCGTGAGCAACGCTCCACTACTACGTAGGTCGATAGTTGAAGTAGTTGCTTTTCACAAGTACTGCTAGAAATACAGTATGACCTGGGAACATCGTAGGCTCTCGAAATAAAGGCGTGGTGTCCCGGATTCAGCTTGCCTGGGAGATGGGAGACACCGCGAGAGGAGGGAAAAGAAAGGAACCGCTTTTGAGTCAGGCAGGCATTCTCTCTCCCTTGAGACAGCGCATCATCTACCCCCACCGCCTTTCTGGGTCTGTGACGTCCGATGCTGTGACGTCTCTCAAGCCATACTTGTAGATACCAACAGTAGTAGCCGAACTGATCGTGGGTCTCGTCGCCCCCATCGACTCGATCCGGCCCGAGCAAGCCGGCGGCACTGGATCTCGTCTCGGTCCGCTTTACTTTCCAAAGCCACCTTTATTAGAGTAAAATCATGCGTCTGCCGGATGGTAAAGGGCGCTCAATCTACCTTTCGTCTTCTCAGTCGAGAGCAGGATGCTTTCCCCCCGGCTCTCACACCTGTCGTGTCCGCGTTAATGAGTCAACCTGTGCCAACCGCTCCACATCGAGCTCTTCTTTGCCAGGCCATCTAATTCCTTGATTCAGCCTCGTCTTCATCATGGTAGCACTACTGTGCCACTTGTATGGAAGCAACCCGCAAAAAGTTTCAGTTCAGACTTGTTTCCTGTTGGTCCAAATGTCCGGTCTAGGTCCCACTCACACTCTTGATGTCTTTACATATCCAATGGTCACATCCGGATCGGCAGTGACCACAAGCCCCCTTGGTGCATCGCCTATAGCTCTGAAGTACCTGAAACGCTGGAAACCAGCACACACACATTGGAAATCCAAATACTAGACTGCTCCTGTACAGATTTTCTCGTGTACGCGTAGGTAAGGTGTGCTCCATGCACTTGCCATACTCAGGGGAACGGCCATTGACCCCGGTTGCCGGTCATTAGTGCAGAGGGCCATTGTTATCCACATATAATAGCTAACAAGTGCAATGCTACATAGTAGGGTAGCTCGAGCAAGCATATAACCCGGGAAATACTAGTATACTGATAGCACAGACATGTGCGAACTGCTTATCAGTAATTACTGCTAGGCGCAGGGCGGTCCATTGCTGTGGACAAAAGGGGTCGCCAGGCACATCAAGCTGCATACTTGTAGAAGTAGGTACACGTCGTCCTCGTACGATATTCGGGAGGCCACAGGGAAGACCCGGTTCGTCGTACTTGTACAAGCAAACCTAAGCAGCTAGTCCGGTTCGTACAGTAAGTTAGTTTGAATTTTGTTCAGCCATCACCACCACCTATATGACTGGGACATCACCTCTCAAAATGAGGGATGTCCTCCCTTGCGTAGAATTAGATAGGAAAGGGCGCAATGAGCAAGAGTGAGGAGCAGGGAGCGAGAAAAGAGTATTTCGTATAATGGTTCATGCGGTAAATGGGGTCGAGGGAGACATGTTCCACTTCAGATGCAACTCTCGGTGATGTGCTTAGCTGAACAGAATCGGAATCGTAGCATTGGTGCATACTATTTGGTAGGTGGCATTCCTCGTACACCGGTCTGGTACCAGCAAGTAATTCTAATCAGCCCATATTAAAACATCAGGCTCAACTTGGTGGAAACTTGCCTGTGAGGATTGCCATCATCAGCAACAGCAGCAGTAAGTACTTGGCAGTGCTAGTGCCAAGTACATGTATAGTACCAGTGGTCCTTGTAAGCGTCCCACGGGAACGCCCACTCTCCCGGTGGCCAGGCTTTCGGCATAGCTAAGGGCGGCTGTGTTACGAACAAAGAGATCTGAATCTACAAGGTAAGCCGGGGGAAACTTACTGGTCGGAACTCTTGGTCCCAAGCAGCATAGCAGCCCCCTCTCCCCCCCGAGAGCCTCATCTCGAATCTCACTTTGCCACAATAGGCTACAACACGGTCGTTTAAAGCAAGTCTTCCGTAATTTGCCAAGCCGTCAGCCGCTTCCCATGCAATGAACCCTCTAGACGTACAAGTACATCGTGAAACTTGATAGGAGGCCAGCCAGCAAGCCACCGCACAGTCCATGTACATCTTTTGACATGGGCCCAACCGCTAAGGAGCGCCGCCGCATGAGGGGAGGGACAACGCTGCTTAGCCGATGCCATACTGGATTGTAGCAGACAATACCCGTCGCCGGGGAGGGGGGTCTCTTCTCTTGAAGCCCAGCTGTTCGTCTCAAATCGAGCTTGGGCCCCGTCGGACATGATGCAAAGGTAACCCAAAGTGGACAAGCTGCCCCATCTGTAAATCGCCAATAAGGTCTTCCCGTGCATGCAGAGTTGCAGCAGCACCCCGTGTGCCATGCATCAATCTCTCTATATTGTCCAAGCTGCCTCAATGCTACGCTCTTTTCCCCCCCTCTCATCCTCAGCGGCCGCTCGCCGAGTATAGCGATTGGCGCTTTGCGAAGACATACAAGCATATGCTACAGTTGTAGTAGATACTATAGCAGGTATTAGTATATTTTAGCATAGCGTCTGCTAGAATGGATACCTCTTCCGTTCGAAGCGTGTGGTCGCCAGGTTGCCCTCCGTGTGGCACCCTTCTTGACAAGCCCGAGGAAGAGGACGCACGCCCTCCATAAAATGTGTGCGCGAGGGCCGTCATGTCCAGCCTCGTTGCAGGCCCCTTTCATCTTTCTTGTGCAGTGTAGCGTCGGATGTTGTAGACCGTCTGCTGTGTACTGTTTGCGCACGCTCGCCTTACCATGTACAGCCTAAGGGACCTAAATTCGGCCAGAGGTGCATCGGCTTGCAGCCGTCTTGCGGCTATCAATAGGTACATCGTCGTCAACCCGCTGTAGCACGTAGTACTACTCCATACAGGTACATGCATTCTGATACGACCACACGTATAGGTAGCTATGCATGCCAATAGAGAGCAGTTGTCCGTGCGACGAATGATTTATTCGCACATGCAGCCATCTAGCAGAGACGGACAGACAATGGCCTTGCAGCCATGCACTCTGTAAGGAGGGGAAGATACACTCAGAGGTGGCTTGAGCAAAAGAAGGAAAAGGACGAGATCCCGCTCAATCCTACGGTGTCCACCTGTATGATGGGAGTATGCCTGCTTTCTTTCGGGTTTCATGCGGCCGTCATCTTCGGCTTCGAAAGCAACAAGAGGTGGTTAGGATCAGTTGGTCGCAGCAGCCATTATTCTCATACACCCAATGACGACAGTGGACTGTCACTGCCTCACAGAGGCGAAGAATGACGGGCGTAGAGCGAGATCTGACATGTCAGCTAGTCGTATAAGCAGAAATAGAGTGAGCCCTTGATACCTAGCTATATGGTTTTTTCTGAGAGGCGTAGAGTTTATGATATGGTACCGGTTTTCCTCTGATACGAGCTGCTTAGCCTTCTGTATCTTTTTTTTTAGCCTTTGGCGTAATCCCATACCCGTTGTTAGAGTATCTTGGATTCATGGTGCTAGGTATATGAGTAAGCTCGGTTGAGGGTTTAGTGCATGTAGCGAAACGATCGCGATCCATTGCGTGCCGCCCGTCCTGCAGCCGCAAACTTAAGGGCCATCCGGGATAACACAACAAGCTCAGCTTGGAGGTGATCAGGCGCAAATGCGATTTGTGAATTCCGTCTGATGTATCAGATAGATATAGACCGTCTCGGTTATGCATCGCCCCAAATCACTTCGCAATAGCTTAGCGAGAACTGGGCTAGGCGTATGGGTATGGCCTTCTTGGTCATGGAGACCACGATAAGCATTTGGATTCCATTGCCGTTAACCAGGTGCCTATGTCCATGCAATATCATAGATATTATCACGCCTGAGAGAACCCTATTAGACGACCTATTCAGCAGTGGGCGTAGTTGTTATCTTGCCAGCCTCAGCATGCATGCGAGATGGATCGCACTGAAGCCAATGGGGAACCTTAATCCTGCTGCTGCGTAACCTTGTCACCATGCGACTGGCCGGTTCCCGTCTCGGGTCCTTCTTATGGTTGCATCCGCAGACGTTGGTAAGGCATCACCACATCAATTTGCCCGTAGTTAGTACTCCCAAGGGAACAGACACAGTTTTAGTAAATCTCCTTTTCAATGGATTCGAGAGTCGGTTCTATGTTGTCACCTTTTTGTGCCTGTGAGCTCCCAACACAACAATCGTCATCCCAGACATGGTGTGTTGTCGCTCAATGTCGCTGATGTTTGCGTAGGAAGCCGCAAACATGTGTTCCAGTTAGCGTACAAGCGCCCTGCACAAAGCTGTATGTGTATTGTAGATTTACCCAGAAAGGCCATTCATAAACAAAAGACACTTTGGCCGAGTGGTTAAGGCGATGCCCTGCTATCTTCAAGATATCTTTAGGCATTGTGTTCGCACGCGCAGGTTCGAATCCTGCAGGTGTCGTATTGATCTTCTTTTTGCCCCGCAAGCTTGCTGTTTCCCCTCTGCTATGTATACTCATGAAATACGTGCCCGTAGCTCTGGATTGAAAAGGACGAAGCCACAATCCTTCGATGGTACATAACAGCCCAATCCTTGGCGACGATTTGACGACAACCACAGGTCGATGCACGAGAGCCCATATAAGGTGCGTATGCATCATGTAAGCTAAGGTGGCGATGGCCAGCTGTCACGCATTGTACTCTTTCCTTGATTCTCAGGTCTCGAACTCTGCAGGTCCCTGGAGTCACTCCCCCTCACTGTTGCTAGTCTTTCTACTTCTCGATTCTTCAATCGCATCTTTCCCAATTAGGGAGCAGAGGGATTTGGGCATAAGCATCTCAAGCTGGACAATATGACGAATAGTAGTCGTCTGGCGGCCATGTCGCACCATGGCATACAGTGAATCCAGTCTTTGCTGGCTGCTGCTGCTGCTAGTAGCAGTAGTATGGGACGCCCTCGTGATAAGCGTTCATCCTCAGCCTCTGCACCTGCCTCCCAACTTGGATCATTTAAGGCCAGAATCCCTGGGACGAGTCTAACCTCGTCTGGCCCTTGTTACCTTGCTCCACCACACATTGACGCAGGTGTCGTGGCATCGTCAACCATGCATAGCGGTTCAACCCGCAGCTCCCCAGAACGCTCCGTAGATAGCGTCAGTTTTTGGGAAGGGTGCCACCTTGATCCTGACCCCACCATGTTGTGAGCCTGTTGAGGTCACGAGTTATGCTACCTCTCTTTGACGAGCACGGACTCTTCGCCGTTTCTGGTCGTGCTGACAGCAAGTATTTCAAGGATACCAGCAAAGACGCATGTCGAATCTCTATGACCGAGATGATTCAAGGTACACTCCTTTCTTCAGGGATGGGATAATTCTTGTGGCAAGAGGCGAAAAGAGAGAGGCGAGAAAGCTTTCTTCAAGAACCACGGGTGAGATAGGTTCTAGGCCGCATCGAACGGCAGTTTTCCTTCTCTCCGGCCGGCGTCCACACTAGCGGCCAATATGCATGCTTGTACTGTTAGTACACATGAACGCTCGTAGTGCTTTCAAAAACCCAACAGTATTAGCCAATGATCCAACAGTATTAGCCAATGATGGGACTTCGGATGGCCAGGCCAGCTAAGGCTGCATGCCAACACTCTCTTAAGAGTCAAATTGTCTATCTCCATCCTCGAGGATGAGTGGACGACGCCTCTTTGATGCCAGCAAAATCACTGTACATTGGGTACGTATAGTACGATTTTCGATTCCAAGTTCCTTGAGATGGACAATCGAATGATGTGTATGTCTGGCGTCTCTCTTATGCTCAGTAGCACTTGGCGGCATGTAGTAACTCAAGTGTAACGCGGGCTGCAGGAATGATGCATACAGAAGAGACGCCCTCTATTAGTGGAATTTCAGTTGACTAGGAATCATGCCGCGGAGATGGAATGCCAACCTCTTTCTCTGCGACCATGGCTGTGGGTAGTTTATAGGTATGTGTGCTTGCGTCTTCGTTTCGACTTCTGTTGCCCATCAATCCTTTGCCTCTACTAAACGCCAAGCTGGATCTCATTGTATCGCTTGCTCACAGCGTCTTGTTTAAGACTTGGCGCTAAAGCAACAGTGGGAAGCAGATCCAGCCGCCAGGATGCCCGCCGTAGTAGAATCTCACCAGACAGCCGACGCGACAGAAATTGTGGAGTAGTATTCCGAGTGGTGGCTCCCGAATATCTGGAAACACACCGAAGCTTGGCCGCTGCTAGCGGCAAGCTATCCGCCAAACGATATTGCGTTGTCCAATGAGTGGTTGGGTTAGGTATGGGTTCGCCATTCCAAGCAGTCCGAATATTCATCCTAGTCGTCACCGAGGTGCAGGGGAGGGGGTGCAAGCAGGGCGTGCGAGTGCTCGCTCGTACGAGCAGTACGAATAGTACGGAGTATCGTATGGAGAATTGAATAGGACTCCATAGGCATACTCTGTACTTGCCAATAAGGCAACGGGCACGGATTTGTATGCATGATGCTTCAGTGGGCGACCGCCAATGGCTCTCTTCTCCATTTGCGTCGGCCGGCGTGGCAACGAGGGGAAGTTGGAGCGACGCAGGCGGTTGGCTGGTCTGGTGCCGCCATTATCTAAGAGATGGGCGTGAAAAAAGGGGGAGAAAAACCCAGGCAGTAGGTAAACGTAGTAATTGTAGCGTTGGCTACATGTAGCTACCACCTCTGCAGCTCAACCCTGTGTTATTGTGACTTGTTTTGGACAAAACAACCTTCGTACACACACAGTGTACCCCATACTTGGTAGGGCTTGCAGCAAAGGAACGGGCATGGCTAATGGCTTGGGCCGCCCGCCACAAGGCTCCTCCCGTCCTTGCCGGGTCCCCCCTTAGTTGAGATGCATGATGTATCCGCCCTCATAAAGTAGCACCACTCGGCCCGCCATAGTTCATGATTCGCACGCAACTCTGCGGCCAATTGGTGCTGGACGGTTCAAGCACCGCCATGGGTGAGGAGCCACGTAGTAGCAATATGCAAGCCTAAATGTTCGCCGATCCGTATGAGTGAATATTCGAGCAGCTGTGCATTGACTGACGGCATGAAACAGGCGTGTGTATGAAAAAGCACCTTTGAATTCACTGGCGCTCCGTTAGCACTGGGTGGAACCAGGCGGGGGTGAGAATTGATGCATGGCCATGGGTACCCTTACAGCGTTAAATCACTCTCTTCTCCCTAGAGCGTCAGTTATTGTAACCCAAGCTCTTGTCTATCTTTCACGTTCCAACCAGCGTTTTGATGCATGTCGCTTTTTCAGTCTCGCCAAAAGGTCCACTGATGCGGCCTGTTTTCGGCTACTGTGAGGATCAGGTTGCGCTTGCGTATGGTAGCACCGTTGAGTTCGCTGGTTGGCTGCTGCACAGGGTTTGATTAGTATCAGTACAAACAAGTAGTGTACACTTAGTCCACAAAAGCACAGTGCCATCGCAACAACGTACTATTATCACAGATGTATAGTGCTTTGTACCTGGTGCGGAACAAAAAAGAAAGATTGTTTTCGGCAGGATCTCGATGCCAGAGGCTCCAGCTAGAGTCAGGAGAATATGACAATCCTTGCGCCTTTGCGGCTCGGATACTATGAGTCGAAGTAGTCGAATGGCTGGCCCGTGTTGGGTAGACGCACGGCAAATTCCGCTCATAGTATAATGTAAGACTAGATCATCACAGGCCGTGCATGATACAGACTGCGCCTGTCTTTCCTTGCTCTCACTTCCAGATTCATTATGGTCGACGCCGTGCATGCCTATTGCTAGTGACCTGTTCATTCTCGAAATTGGTATATTTTGCGTGCTGAACGCAGTAACCCAGTTGAATAGAGCCCCACTGGGGATTGTGCAAGCGTTGCGTTAGCACTGGGCTGCACGCAAGGCCGTAAATGCGAAATTAGAGGATGAGCCGTTGTATCGCCAGCTGA
>NW_020171415.1:0-76596 GCF_001481775.2 Trichoderma gamsii | reverse complement strand
CGACTCAGGCTTGGCTCGTTGCTGTACAGAAACGGCTAGCTGACGTGAGGAATCTTAGTTGCACCGCTGGTGGTGCGCCGTTACGTAAGCTTTATTTGCACCACCGGCGGTGCACCTATTGGCCCCCTTCAACATCAAGGAGCTTACATAATCTCCCTAGATGATTACCGAGCTCTGGTATTGTTGAATATGCTCAGGACGACATGTCGGCGCGACTGCGACCAATGCTACGATTAAAACATACGATTTCGCCTGCAAAAAGGCAATGTCGTTCACCTGAGCGTGTATCACAACCTCACCCACGACGAGTCAATGGCCGCTTCGGCGCCTGAGTGGCTCAAATGGCTCAGTGATAGAATTTCAGGTGTGCCACTTGCCAATGCACCATACAACAGAAGACGCCCTTATACGTCCCTTCGCGTTCTGGGTTTGGGCTGGCGTGATTATGGATAACGCAAGGCCTCGTTTCTCACCTTATTGGACGCTCTTATATTACTATTGATCCTGGGCTCATCCTTTCTTCCCTCGTTCTTCTGCAGTCATCCATTTTTCGAAAAAAAATCAACCGGCTCCAATTTTCGCGTGCGTCCAAGGCTCACTGGTCGTTTCCTTGTCACGGACCTGGTGGTTGTAAATGAGGAATGCTGGAGACCAGTATGAAAACTCTAAGGGGCCAGTGTGTAAAGTTTGTGTTGGTTGCAATGTTAGAGTAATATCTCCAAGGCCAGAGATGTTCTAGTGAAGGAAATTTTCCATTAACTCTAGTAAATATAGCTCAAGCAAACCCCATCCATTAATATTCAAAACAAGATTAGGAGGCCGTCAAATACTACGATTGTCTTCAGCTCATATTACAGGGGGCTCGACAACGATAGCGCCCTTTCCTCCCTGCTGCGATCTATATGATCTTTCCAATTATCTTCTCTTAAACTTTTAATTTTAGGTTGGCGCTCGCAAGTGTAAATCCATACTATCCTATATCTAGGAGGCCGTCTTGATCGTTCTTCGAACAAGCATGCTGCTGCCGGGTTACCTCTCGCTCTGGCTATTCTAGAATCGTTATAGAAGTTTTATAATAGGACATTTGGCCACCTGCGATCAGGAGTTCCGGAAGAAAAAGCGCCGCTTTATGGACAGCGTATAGAAATAAATGTTTCAGTCTCTTTTGCGGTGGTTACCAGCCTTTACCGCGCCAGGATACATAGTAGACACCACGCATAGTGCTGTGATCTTTGATTAGTCTCATTTCAATAGGCTTTACATCCTGACATCACTGGAGCTGTCTTTTGGACTACTACTATCTCAGCCACCACATAGCGAGATAGAGTGGCACATGTTGAAGCCAAACATCGGAATATGGTAAATGAGAAAATCCCTGGTCTTCACGATGTATGACCAACTGGGCCCTGATCAGAAGGTTGTCTCTGGGAACGCATAGGGCGTGCGGCAAAAGTTACGCGCTAGTGTAATAACTATGTCGCAGAATCCCGCACTACTCCTTGGGACCCTGCACTCAAACTTGCCCTACCAGTTCGAAGCCAGCTCCGCTATCTAGTAAGAGAATCATAAAAGTATTAAGGCACTCCAAAATTAACACATTGTTCAGTAGTTTAGGTCAAGCCTAACCTGAGCCTCGATACTGATGGAACTTTAGCTCACTCTTTTGGGCAACCACCTTGCTAGACGAGGGCGAATTTTCTTGAAGAGAGACAGGTAGAGGAGCTCGAAACAGAGTTTGCTCCTCTCGTTTATGGTCAAGATTTCATCGTCCGGTTATGCATATGATGCGCTGGTTGTAGTAGGATTAGTAGAGTAAAACAGATAGTTGGGCTATATTTTTGACATGTAGTACGTAGTACTTCGCAAGCGTAGGAATCGGATTGTGCATGCTTTTAAGGAGCGAATGTGTTATATTGAGCGTACATAATGGTTTTGTGGTTTAAATCAATGATGTTTAATGATTGTTTTTTAGCCTAAATTGACTCAGTTTGTGTAATATCCATCTTCCAGCTTCTTTTTCGCAGCTCTGCTAAGATTGATAATATACGTTCAACGACGGCACCTTTGGCGCTGGAAATCCCAATCTGACCTTCGGCAGCATCTGAACGAACGGTGGTCGTAGTACCAGTCTCTCCGACAGCAAATCCTTCCATCGTCGTAGTAAATCCATCCACGCTGATGACAGAAGCATCTGCGGCTCCTTGGGTCCCAAGACGCGTCGCGACCGCAATCCGGGGTTCTATCACGAGCGGCAAGGTCTTCGGCTTCAATGTCACGAGCAGCGACGTTGTCTCCAAATTCTGCACCACGGGCTACAAGGTCCTCTTCAACGTCAGAACCGGGAACGGCAGTGGCGAGGCCCAGAGCAAGGAGTGCGGGCAAGAGGAGGGTAGACTTGAAAAGCATGATGGGCAAATGTCGGGATGTAAATCCAGAGAATTGAATATAGTTGCCAAGGTGAGTTTAGTAGCGGTGTGAAGGTTATCAACGGTTGATTGTGAGGAATTACTTTGAAAGACGATTATCGAAGGGGTTTATATACATAAAATCCAGACTACTGAACTCGCATGTTCAGTTTTTAAGTTCTTAATCCAAATCCTAAATATGTCATGTATTTCAGCCTCTTGTATAAAATTTCATAATAATATACAGTGGGTACATATATCTGTGCAGCCTCATATGTTGATTTTATCTCAGCCTCAAACATTCCAAGTTAACCGAGCCAACCGGGGAGGGGAAGTTGGGCTTGCCAAAAGCAATAGAACACGCCTAATACTAATATAAGCCCGCTGTGATTTCTATCCTTTTTTTTAGATCTATCTAGTTCTTGCCTTCTGGCTATTGTCTAGTATGGTTCACCAGGCGAATCTTGACGAATCTAGTAATACGATTGGGTACGAAGCTTTAAGCTACTACACTGCACTACTACTTAGACTTATTTGGTTCATTTGTTTAGATCTTTTCCTAGGCAGTTTTTAAGGCTGGATTCCATCGTCCATTGTCAGTGTATAAGACAACAGTAATGAGCTAGCTAATGTTTAATTGTTATCACTGCTAGAATCAAAACCGATACCAAAACATCTAACACTTTACCCAAGACTCAGTGTTCTCTTCAATGTTTACAATAAAATGTATCTAAGTGCGCGTGTTACTAAAGTGGCGCTAACATTCCAAAAGATTCCATCTTTATCTGACACTCAAGCGCCTCTTGAATTTTTACGTGTGTAGCCTCTCCTATAGATTCATCCCTCTTTAAATGGCGCCTGTTTAAAATACTACACTGTGTACATTCCGACAGTCTTATAGTAGAAGCTAAAACAAACTTTGCTAAATACTTCATCAGTTTGTCGGACGCCGGACTATCGGACAAGCAGCAATTCCCCCAAGAAACGCAACATCGCTAGTCAAACTTCAAATAATCTTACCCGAATTCCAGTATGAAAACTTTGAGAAAAGATATGGCAGCGATCTGCTAGGCAAATTCGCAAGTCCAAAAGTTCATGCGAGAGAATTTTCCGTGCCTCCGCGTTAGCATCTCCATGTAGATTCTCCAAGTGTAAAAGTACAGCCCAGCCACCTGGTAAGAGTATCGATTCTCTCTTAAGACACACATCCTACGATAAAATTAATGTCGTATCCTGATGGCTTTGTATAACATGCCATCAGAGCCAGGGTCGCTCGTAACGCTAAGCTAGTATAATAAAAGAGACACTATAAGAATCGCCGCGCCAGAAGCCGGTGCTTCGTAAGGCTGATGAGAATTTCGTTTTGGGAGAAAACTACATGATTAGATGGGCCTGGCAACCATTTCGCCAGGATTTGCAAGCCTAAGGGTGCGTAGTCTCCCTCCTTTTAAAAAAAAAGCTTCGACACTGACGTAGCGTGGGCTGTAGCTACTAGGGAGCAGGAACGTTATCATACAGTATAGTCTGAGCACTTGCAAGTCTAACGCCGCAGTTGCCGAGTTGGAACTTGTAGAAGGATTTGCCTCGGGTTGAGTATTTCCCGGTTTTGATATGTGACTGGAGGCAGCTAGACGCAGCACGAATGGTTTCTACTCAGAGTTGTTGCTGATATCCGGGCTCTTATTTGCAGTATCTGGGCCGAGGAGTTCAGAAGGATAATTGGCTTGCCGCTAGTTTGGCTGAAATGCTTAAGGCATTTTCTGTCAATTTTCTCGCTTAATACAATCTATTTTAATAGCAGGAATCTAATGCGTTTTCGATGAATTTGAATACATAGGATTCCGCCCAAGACACATAAAACTACGAAAAGATAACAGTGGCATTTTGGTTGGTGTTCTCAGATTTTCCATGCTTCCTCTTCTTAGGCATGGGGCCGACCCTCTCGCTGCGTTTCGGCTCTGGAGGCTCTGAGACGACGTTCACGGTGAACGGACAGTCGGCAAGATTCTCGTTTTTAACGGTACCATAAGAAGTGGCGGCGCGCTTCCGAGATTTAGAGCGCTTCCGAGATTTAGAAATCATCGCGAGCCATGAGCAGCCCGCTCGCGATGTCGCGCAAGCTAGAAAGTCGCGCGTTCTAGGAGTTTGGGCAGCCGGCAATGGGCGCAGCTACTCTTTTAGCGAAAACGCCGTGTCTGACAAAGCGAGAGATGGGGCTTGGGTTGGTTTCGGACCTATATCAATGTAAACACAAGCGCCGGCCTCATAAATTCATAGCACAGGCAGTCTATAACAACGGCATAGGCCTGGGTACTCCTTAAATCAGGAGCAAAAGATAGGATTCCGGTTATGCACAGAAGTCTGGGTTTTAGCTCTAGCAAAAGTGGGTGGGAGCTCCACTGCTCTCCTCCATAAGGATTGCAGCCTGATGCACTGGAAAATAATGCGTCTGGAATGATCGAAAAACTAAAACTTGAGGCTCATTCGGCCATCTTGAAGGGCATATCAGCGCTTTGGCGGACAAATCCCGGCTACCGGCCTCCAGGAACGCTTCACAGGCCTCTCATTGAATTCTGTATGGGGGTGAATCTCCAGAGGCATACACCCGTTGCCGCTAGCCTAAGCGTGCCAGGTGCTTTTAAGCAACACTATTCCCGAATTCTTTCCTCGTAAAGGCCCGCCCGCAGAGCTATATATAATCGGTTTTCATTACTGTAATTGTCAATGTTCAAAAATTGTATAGAATTATAAAAAAAGAACCATCAAAAGGGAGGTTGCTTCTTGCTAAGTGCTGCGAAGGCGACAAACCAGTCTTTGGACAAGATAGGTGGGACGGATGGCCGTCCGAAGCAAAAGAAGCCGACGTGCTGGCCTGGTTCTCTGAGACAATCACAAAGCTGGAGGAGCTTGCGGCAGACTATCCGCCTGTCAACTTGCTATTTCGACGGAAACTGCTGGCGCAACCAATGACGCCCTTGGTAGGGTCTACAGGCAGACGCAGCATGGACATTGGCTTCATAAACGACGACTTCATGGTTCAGCCGGAACTGGGGATGATTAGCAGATATCGCTGGTCGCACATTCTGGTGCTAGGCGAGCTGAAGAGCAACTCGGCTGCCGATGCGCAGCAGCTGGTGTGGATTGACCTCGCGACATACGTGAGAGAAATGCTCTCGGCCCAAGACACTCACCGCTTCGCCTTGGTCTTTACGCTTTGCAGATCCAAATTAGCATCCTCTCTACATTAGGACCTCTAGCCGCCGAACTATCGCCTACTACTAGGTTCTGTGGCTTTACAATGGGCAAGACTCGATCGAGAGTTTAAAAACTGGTCGAGGTCAGAGTCGGTTCGTTTACAAGAGGAGAGAAGGGCGTGGTCTACTGCATGATCCATGCGAAATGCAAGGCACTAGCTGGGTTGGTGGACTGCTGCTACTACATATGGCGAGCCAGATGAAGATTCCGGGGCAAAACCCCGTACATTATAGCCACGGCTGCACTGGGGACGGGATCAACATACTGGGGATAACGAACGTTATCCACCTCAAGACACCGCATGACGTTATTGCCCCCGCCATAAATTGCAACTATAAAAGTGTATACTCTATCCTCTGTGCATCGCTTTGTGTCATTCTTGATATATGGGATCCGCGTAAGTTGCAGCTCTGGAGTTTGCGGCCACAAATAGCCCTACTACAGTATGATACTTCAATTTCATCAACTAGTAAAGAGTATCAAGTAGGTTCAATCAAAGGTTATTATTCACAACTGGCTATATAACTATTTTAAATGAGCTTAGAGAAATGTATAATAATGCGAGGCTCACTCGAGCTCACTTTCTATGTGAGCCACTGCCTATTAGGGAAGTGCGCTCACTTGAGCTCACAATTCCAAAGTGAGTCGTGCCCATGATTGGTTAAGCGGAACTATGTTGTTCTGTCGTGCCTACCCTATAGACCCTTTGTTGCGACCATAAGAGTCATGTCGTAACACCTACTATGCAAGCCGAGCACCTAGAGATACAGAATTCCCAAGGGGCAAACTTTGTCGTCGGTTTATGTTGGTGGATAGGCTAGGCTGGGTTGTCGGGCAATGTAAGAGTAATGTCACGCAACTAATAATGAGTATCCACTAGATTCAATCAAAGCGTTGTATTCACTACTGACTATCTAACTATTCTAAATGAGCGTTGTCAGGATATATATAATGGGAAGCTCACTCGAGCACATTTACATGTGAGTGAGCTGGTTTCCTGATTAGGAAGGGGCTGACTCTGTCGGGTGAGCTGGTCGGTGATTGGACCTTCGGTCCATCTTAGATCTGGGAGATGCTACCCTGTAGGCCTGATGTTGCGACCATAGATGCGTTGCTCGTAACACCTACGACCTTTCTCTCTAAGTCACCTGTGTGCTTGACCACTGCGCCACACACCCCCAACTCTTTCTAAGTTGTCATATTTAAAAAAGGCCCAGAACCATTTTCTAAGACATTTACTAAGACATCAGCTCATCAGGCCATTTTATCATCTCTGCGTAGCTACCTATCGAAATGTCTTAAATTCTATCGCTTCACAGCTGAGGAGTGATACATGGAGCTCGGGTCTCGAACAGCATCCTTCCCACCCACCTACCTTATTAAGGCTTAACCTAACTTCCCACCCAATGAGTGGTTAATATCCTATCACTGTATTTGCTCTAGTCTGCCTGATTAGCGTTGGGCAGGTTGTATAGGGTTACAGTTGACTTACTGGTGGCTAACTGATGTGTACCTTACTTACATAGCGCATGAAAACAGTGGGAAGGAACATTACATGAAATAGGACCAGTTTGAACGGCATACAAATCACAAGCGATATAAAGAATGGGGGCGGTCCATGTACCTATATCAACGCGTGGGTAGTAAATGATCTATGCCTTTATTAACACGTACTAAATTGTAGTTCTTACAGCTATGGTAGCTGCTGCTGCAGGGCTATGGCCTTGAGCGCCGTATCTTCACAAAGCTAAGGCTTGCTTTGTTGGTTGTGTCGGCAGGGCCTGGATGGCCTAAGTATATGTCTTCGCAAGCCGAGGTTGTTTGTCATAGGAAGGTTAGCTAGAGATTGTACCCTGGCCGGATTCGGATTGACTGCCTTGTGCGACGAACGCGCACAAAGCCTGCCAGACGCTTAGCCACTGCGTTACAGGGCCTTACGAGACAAACGCTTCTGAGACGCGACGCTAAGCGGTTGAAGCGAAAGTTTTCCGAGCTGCAGTTTTTGTCAAATGATTACCACGAACTCTTCCATTCGCTGCGGATGAGGCCGTATCCCGACGTCGTCAGTGTGCCCGAGCGATTAAGAGCCGATGCAGATGTACGTCAATTTTATGGTATATGAGACATGACGACTTGCTCCTGCAACTCTCTGCGGCGCCGCCATCGGATCGATACGTTGATCCATACAAGGTCCGAGATGCCTAGGTTCCTGATTGATAACGGCAACAACATCTCATACCCGAGCACACGACTCAATGAGACTCACCAAGCTCGGCCCGCCTCCCAAGGGGCTCAACTAAACAAGAATTCAAAGGTCTTTTATACTCTACATTATATGGCACGGCTCGGAGACACCGTGGTTGAGTCTCAACTGCTGAATATATATATGTCACTACTTGGCTCAGACCCTTATTTATACTAAGAGGGAGACTTGAGTAGATAGGAGTGGGAGCTCCCTGGGCGGTGTTGGGGGCTTTGAAAGGGTTTGATAGCATTCAGGATAGTGATAACGTCTCTAGGTGTCCAACTTCCAGGTGTCAAAGTTCCAGGCAGAGTACCTATAGGTATAGGAGGGAAGCTTCGATTAAGTTAACCAACTCGGTCTTTTTCATCACGTTAGTCCTTGTAGCTGCTCAGCCAGCGGAATCCCCCGGGATGTGTACCTGAAAGGTCTATTATAATAACCATAAAGTTGTTGGGTCATGACATGCTATCGATAATAGCTAGGAGAAGCTTTGTTTTGAGAACTTGTAGGTCAGTTGCTTTGATGGTGATAGTGCCCGCAATTCAGTAACTGTAATGTGACTTATGCCTTGGTGAGTATAAATAAATAGTGCGGGAGCTGTCGCACAATGCGAGACACTAAAATCAAATTGTCAATTTTGTCGTTTGCGTCGCTTCAGGACAAGACATGTTATGAATACTACATATAGTAGAGGCGATGGCGTGTGTCGAGTTCTCCATTGAGACTAGGGCATTTCCCCGTTTGGTCTGACGGTAATATTTACCTAGTGCTACTGGGTGGAGGTGTATGCTAGGTGTCTCCAGTGCGGGCCAGTGAGCATCGCGTTTCACCAAATAAAAATAAAGCCACTGAGCCACAACTGTAAGAGGCTGGCGCTAGTTCCCATTCTTGATGGCTCGACCCGGTGACGGGAGCTCCCATACCGAGTTATTTGTCTCGACCGTTTTTGCTACCATCGTTTCCTCATCTACAAAAGGGTCTGGTCTGGTATGTGCCGCAACCAACATTATTTGCCGACCTGTTACCACTGGCTCTACACGACACCATCCGGCTCAACAGAACGTCTTGCAAACGAACGAACCGAAGAGAGCCGTCTCCTATCTTCATTCCTCTCAACAATCCTAAGCCCGATATCGCAATGGTATAGATTGGCTTGTCTTATTCACGATGAAATTAGCATGCATCACCTTTCACGGTATGCCCGCCAATTACAACCGGCCATGCGTTCTTTATATTAATGTAATGCGGTGAAGATCTATCAGAAGATGCTACAATTCTTTTCGCGTCCGAATCTAATTTTGACATTCTGGGATATCACCCACAAGATATCTTGGGTCAATCATGCTTTGCGTACATCCACCCAGGGGAAGTATTTTACGCTAGAACAATCTATAACCGTGGGCTCTGGTTTAAAAGCGCGTCAGATCTCTACCGCGTGCGTATTCGAACGAGAGGTGATAAGTACATAACCTGCGAGTGTTGGTTTACTGTGGTGAATGATATTCTAGCTGTATGCTCAAGGATCTATTCCAGAGGAGGAAAAAGCCAGTGTATGCTACAATTTTTTGTCATCCATTGTTGCACTGTGGAAATTTCTGAACTAACGACGAAATACCTATCAGTACGTGCAGTTCGGGCGACTCAAATCAGCCATATTTTTTCGGGATACTCTAAGGATCCGCAATATCACATATCGAAGCTCCCGTCTTGGACCGTTCATATACACTCTATAGTGGATAATCCTCGCGCGGCCTTGATTCTAGATCGATTTACCAGGTCATTGACCATCTTATCTGCGACTAATAAAGCTGGCCAGATACTGGAAAGCCAACTAGAGCACTTGAAGGATAAGAGCTTTTATAACTATATCCATGACGAAAGCCTCGCGCATGCCGAGGAATGTTTAGAGAAAGTTAAATGTGACGATTCCATTGTCTACTTCGAGTTTCTTTTAAGGAATCCGCATGAGAAATATAATGTTGGGGACCCAGACGAGAATATCGATCAGGAAGAAATGCAAGTTCCACAAGGCTTCCAAGCAGCTGATTCAACAACGCTTCGGAATCGTGGGAATAAACAGCCAATCTACCCATTAGAAGTTGAAGTCATGGTTTTTAGCACCTCTGACGGCCTTCTCGTGGTGCTACAACGTAAGCCAGCTGCAAGGGTTTCCCCTTTGAGGAACTAGAAATCATGAGCGGAGAACGCGCAGTTTGAATGCGGTATAGGCATTGGTGACTGCTGCTAGATAGAAACAAAAAAAGGTAAGCATCGCTAGTCCACAAATACCGATCACGCCTTAGATCATGAGTGAGATTCAGAGTTAGGAAAGAATATTTGAGGGGTACAAATGGGAGCCATGCATGCAAAGATATATAGTTCGGCAAAAGAACTTGGCAGAATTATAGGCAAATAGGGCATACTGGTCTTTGTTGGGGGACCAATCCCTTAAGGCACGGGAGATTAGTAACAACGGATATTCTAATCTACCTATAACAGTTTCAAAGGCAAAGGGCATAAACCCGCATCTAATTATTATATTACTCTTACTTAGAGTTAAGAATACCTGGTACAAGAATATATATGTAAATATCCTAAGAAAGGACAGTGCTAGGCAGGCAGCGTATGAAAGTTTCGCTCGATAGGCGGCGTACGCCTCTAGTCGAGAAATTGGAACCAGTGGTGCTGAAAATAATATGGCCCCATAACATCCCAGACGTATAGTCATAATGCTGTGCCTGCCATTTATGCCATTTATTGAGCGTCAGTGGTGAAGGAAGCACACTTTACGTTTAACTGTTTTTAGTGCCGTAGGCGGAATAATACTTGATGCCACAACTTCTATAAGCATAGCTACATCGGTGCCTCTCCCAGGGCTTTCCATTCTAAATGGTGCATTAATCCCTATTTTCGTTGTTTCAGCCTTGACGATATTATTCACAATATCTGAGACGCCATTTATGGAGACAGGGAGAGGATGCAAGGCCCAGGTTGGCACGTTTGAACACCAGGGGCGCGTTGCCACGTAGATAAGCCGTGAATCAATTTCCAGAAGCCTTGTCTTTGCCGCCAAGTGAATCAAGATATCTCTATTTTGTTTTATACTAGGTGGGCCTTTTGTGTTATAAGAATGTAATCGTCACAAAGTAAGCATCCGTAGCGCTCCGTCTACAGCAGACACGGGGTTCCGGCGAGACCAGGACTGGGTCGAATTTAGTGGGGCCGAGGAAATAGTTTTTTTTTAAAGGGAGCTGAGACAATAAGGTGGGCGGCGAAGGAAGGTTAGAAGGTTGACGCTTATGAAAAAATGATATATGACCCATGGTGTGGTTGCAGGATCTTTCACGTAACCGCTGTTTCCGCTATGGCCACCGCGGCATGCGTAATGGCAAAAGAAAATAATAAATTAAATTAAATTTAATGAATAAATGTGGCAAAGCAACCGCTTCGTGACAGGTCACATTGGAAAGAATCTCGGCCGCACAAGTACGAACCGTTATGCACAGATATGGTCTCTAGTATTAACAGCCCGGCAGAACAAACACCTACCACAAGTCCGCAGATGTCAGTAGTCTCCAATCCGTAGAGGTTGATATTTCTTAAGGCGAAAACTACTGTAACACTAACCACCTTATTATCAACGTGACGCGCATGGACGCTCAGTAATATGGGACCGTGCTCAATGCCCACCTGAAAAGGATGCGTAAATCGCCGCCAAAGACAAAAGGAAAAGCGCGCTTCGTGCGCGTGCAGCTGCATCCATCACCCTCAGTGGACACGAAACGCCATTGTGAGGACTATCAGATATGTCAGTTATCATGTCGGCTTCATGCTCTTCCATGTGATCACTATAATAACCATCACAGGCCTGGTCGCCACAGAAATTCCGTTGATTGGACATGATCATTGAACGCAGAAAGTGCTAAAGTGGGGGAGACTTTGCGTGTGATGCTATACGTGTATGTCTTCTATGTGACCATTGCTAAACTAGCGCGAAGCCTGTCGTCACGGACGCAGAAGCTTCAAGCTTGTGTTACAGAATACGTGAGATAAAAGGCTCAGAGCCAGGTCTCGCCAACCCGGTGTTAGGCATCGTAACTAACATAGAGTACTCCGTACTTCATATGCATTTTATGTCTCCACCCTTGCTGCGGGCTTAGCTACAAATGTGCTCCGCCTGCCGCACGCCGTGCATCATGCGATCTATAGCTTAGATCATTGGCCGGTACGCGTAGTGGTATAAGTAACTCATACAGCGATGAAACTTCTTGGTTGCCCTAACATATGGATTCGATATTTCCTCATGGGTTTTTATAAAATGTAGACATAAAACTGCAGCCCTATGCTAAGTACCTTGCCCACGTTGTTGCAGTGGTAGGCGCAACGCCAACTTGTGCCCGCATCGCCCGCACCAGCAGCGTACCGCTACCTCCAGGCGAGCTGCTGGCCATGCCCCCTCGGCCCCTCGCATTGAGCCCAAATCGATTGTCGCCCAAGCCACGGCTTGCTGCTCCTGACGCACCGATTCCAGCTCTGCTGCTGCTAGACCCAGGCACTAAATTTACGTGCCTCTGCCGGGCTATATAACTCGATCGATTTCAGTACTCCCGCTTCCGCTTCCACCCACCGTCGCTCTTGCCCATAATCTCCCCTTCCCACTTTTCATTTTCCATCTCGACTTTACACTAATTTCAGCTACAATACAAACTTCGACTTGGCCCGAATTTGATCTTGAACGTGATATTCAGCTTTACAGCTCGATCTCGACCTTGACTAGACTTTAATCCCACGCCTTTTCTAGGTACTTTCTTAAAGCCGCTTTCCCTTCACTTCCTTCTTGGCTTCTATCTCTCAAAGTGAAAATCAACGCAACTTGAACTTCTTCAAGCTGCCTGTCTCTTTCCATGATCAACGACCTGCAGCCATACCTCGGGTAATAGGGTGACGGCTTTTGTCATCTGACCTCTCTCCGATACCTCAGCTCGTGGCCCTGGCAAGTCTTGATTTCTTCAAATTCTTTCTCACTCTCCACTTAGATACTGCACACACACAATACAGACATGATACACACCCTCCTCCTCCTCCTCCTCCTCCTCCTCCTCCTCCTCCTCCTCTTTTCTCCATTTCTCCATTTCTTTCCCTAACTCCGATTTATCTCTTTACTTCTTTCTCTCGCCTTCTTTTACCTCCCTTCTTCGCTCTCCACCCTTTCCTTGCCACCCTAACAATTTCCTGCTCCCTCTCCATCTCCTCGTTGTCCACTTGCACATAGGAGAGCATGAAATCAACTTTGTATAGCACCAGCGCCGACACTAACACTATCAATCTCGCATAGGCACACTGCTTATTTACACGCTATACACGCAGAACAATTACCTGCGAGCTAGCCATCACATTAATTAGATCGACTGCAATGCCCAGCCAGATACCCTTGTACCCTGCATTCAAGGGGCATGTAGCTACCACCTGGGACGCTCTCCTACTGTTCGAGTCATGCTTGCAAGGCCATATCAACCATGTCCCCCGACAGCCAAATGATCGTGAACGCCAAGAGCTCATTTCGAGTGGCAACATCTTCATCTACGAAGAGCATGCTTCCGGCATAAAGTGCTGGGCAGACGGTATATCTTGGAGTCCAAGTCGCATCGTCGGCAATTTCCTCATCTACCGCGAACTAAATAAACCTTTTTCCCCTGAAGAGAAGAAGCGCGCTCTCGAGAGGAAAAGGGCTTCTCAGGGTGTAAAAAAGGCCAATTCTCAGTCCAACTCATCCGTGTTAGATCCGGCCACTATCGCCTGGAATCCAGAGAGGTCACTGGTCGGCTTTCTAGTAGACTCTTATCTACTCAAAGCAAGAGGCCTTGTCAAGAAGACCATCACCATAACCTTCCAGGGTGTGCCCCACCACCTGGTCAGCTACTACCGCATAGAGGATGTTAATAACAACTCCCTGGTAACCCCAAGCGGGACCCCTTTTTTTCAGAATATCAAACCTCGCGCGGAGATCATCATGTAGGTACCAGGCATTGCTGTTGCCACCCCTCTGTCTACGTATGGCTCTAGGCTTAATAGAACTTGGCTTGAGGATGACTGCATGCCTGACACAACAACCCAGGAAGCTCGGGCTCGGTCCCAGGCCATCCAGGCACGCCTTCCCCATCACCACCATCAGTTCCAATTTCATAGTCACCTGCAGCACGGGCAATTGCATCACCAGGAGCTGCATCATTAGCGGATGCAGCAGCAGCAACAGCAGATTGGTGAGTAGTAGTAGTGGTATGGGTCCGACTCTTGAGGGTACTACTTTGAATAAAGACACCAGTTTGACAGCAGAAGCGGCATCGTGAGAAGCGGTATCGTGATTAGCCTCAGAAAGTCATAATGAACGGCATGATGACTGATAGTAGGAGCCAGGCTCTTATCCTCTGCGAAAACGTCATTGGTGATGGGGCTTTGTTCCGTCTTGTGGCGGTGGAGTTTCTTTCTATTTTTCTTAAAAATCTCCCTGCTTTGGTCACTGGCGTCCGAGAGCGTTTCGTGTTCTATTTTGGCTCTCCTTACGGAGGTCTCCCAAAACTGATTTGGCGCAGTATTCTGAAGGATGGAAATTTTCTTGTCTTGATTGCCATACCTTTCTTTTCGGTTCCACTTTCCTTTCCTCCCTTTTGAAAACCATCCTTTCTCTTCGGGTGTTTGATTTTTCCAACAATTTCTCACCCCAAAAATTTTGTCCTTTGGGTTTTTCAATTTTGACCTTTTCCCCCAATATCTCAAAGTCCAATTACCTGCAGGATGTAGTGGAGTTGATAGAAAAAAGTCAGGGACTTAAGATTCCAGTGAATTTGATCTTCTTGTCGGTCTCAGATATGTTAAGTAAATAATGTGTGCCATAGAAGGTGATGGCCAACGATGCTTGTTATCACGTTGTTCATGCCACGGAAACTGTTGTCACAACCGATTCTCAACATGCTGTAAACGAAGCAACAGCTGGCGCCACTCCTTGCCGTGATGCGCCATGTTTTAGACACTATTAACGTTTCACTGAAAGACAAAGTCATTAACCTTCTAGATCCCTTCCTCCGGATCCACCTGATCACCTACCACAACTAATTTACAGACAATGTCTGGAAAGCACAGTCAAACAGGCAACGGGCTTTGAGAAGAACTAGCTGATTATTTTTGACTAGTCCTGCATCTTGGCTATGTCTTTCAATCATTTAGTCATTTGAGGTCGGGATATTGATAGTCTCAGACTAGTAGGGCTAATTTAATGACCGCAAACTCTAAAGCTGCATCTTACACGGACCCCACTTATCAAGAATTATGCAAAGCGATGCACACAGAATCGAGGGATACACTTTTATAGCTTTCAACTTATGGCGGGGACAATAGTGCTGGACATCTGGTTTCGATGCAAAGGAGGGTGGACATGGGAATGACACCCGTGGCTATATAGGGGCGGTAAGTGGCGGAAGTTTGTGTGATCGGAAGTATGGGGGAGACTCGGACTGGAATGTTGTAGCCCTGTTTGAACTTTTAACATTAAATCTTCTACGGTCAATATGTTTCTGGTCGCACTAATGCTCGTTCAGTGGGCTCGCTTGCTCCTACGCGTGCGTTACTCAGGTATTTTTCTTGCCTACGCGCATTCTATTGTCCCGGATTGACTTTCCTGTAGGCCTGATGGGACGTCGTCTGTGCACTAGGATGCACTTTGACCGCCTCAATGACGTCTACATTTGTCCTGCAAAGCCTTTGCGTACCCTATCTAGACAATTTTCGAGGGTATGTCTGGGTTGAGTGTGGGGCGGATCTAAGCAAAGCATTGCATGAATCGCCGAAGTGATCTGATCATGTGTATAGGGAGTGTTCAACCCTTGATGAGAAGGATGATTGGAGAAGACTAGGTTGAACGGCCCCTTTGTTGGTTTGTGTTTGTTATACTGGTACATACAAATGGGACAATGGGGGAATTATTCAATCTGTGTCCTGTGGAAGGGAGCCTCCCACTTGATAGATCTCCATCATATTTAGTATGGCTTTCAAACTGTCGTATGTGCTTTATTTCCGACTGATTTGCTTACGGCAGCTATCATACGTCTCGATCCCGCTCAAAACGAATGCCCAGCGCACCCGCTAATACTACACAACAACTATTTACGTAGCTTACTCCTCCCTTTTGGTTTTCCTTCTCCCGAACTCAATTGTACATTTCGTTTATTTTCCCTAATTATGGATCTTCCACAGCCAGGAAACAGTCATTTCCATTCTAAGGCATCGTGTAGAGCCCTCGATGCATCTAGAAGGGAGATCCGCCTTGTCGCTCTGCCACCCGGTGAAGGACTCAGATTGATAAATGCAAGTTACTGCATCGATGTGCCTCTAGCGGAGATGCAAGGCCATTGAATACTGTCCGTCCAATGCATAAATCCTCGTGAAGACTAGTAAGAATAGACTGTGATTTCTTGGCTAAAACGGACGTGTTTGCGCTCCCCAGTAGAGAATAGAAGTCGCAGGATTGAAGATGGTAAGAGACGGAACTGTATACTTGTTACTCGTGTTATCCCGTTAATTTGTTTTAGTTGGTCTATTGATGTTGAGAAGAATGATCCCTGAGATATGGTGTCCAGCGTGCTCCTTTTCTTCAAGCTGGGTTTCTTATTAGACGAACTCGAAATAGTTTTATTGTTTGATGTAATCCCATCATTTGTCTGTAATGGTCCATAGAGCCACGTAACATCGTAGTCCTTATACCTTGAATTGGTTAGGCATTTCCTTTTACAGACAACTGGCTCACTCACCAATTCAGGGCCTCTGGAGGTATGGTCTTTAGCTTGTTCATGTGTTTTATCCATATTCTCAAGGATGCATTTCCTAAGCGAGCCGCATTATCGAGTTCATTGGAGTTTGACGCGATATATTTCCAGGATTTCTGAATAGCCTCTTGAGTCCAATCGTGGGAAAAGTAGTCAACATAGCTGGATGGTCGTAGTCGCGTCGACATGTCGTCCTGAGCATATCTAACAATACCAGAGCTCGTCATCGTTATTGAGATTCCTAAACCATCCAGGGAATCATGTAAGCCTCTTGATGTTGCATCTTGGCAAATAGCCGAGTACCAGTTCGCTTTTGTGTCTGCGATATGTGCCACATCTCCCTATATTCCCTATTCTACAGTGACTCACCGCAATGGAGAAATGGCCCCGGGAGATTGAGTAGGCATATATTCCTAGTCGAAGATCTCTGTTGGGATTAATGAACTATATGTTCCAATGACGCTTTGCCTGCTTATAGCAATGTGTGGTGTATGCTTGTAGTCCCGCTAATGCTGCATATGGCTTACCCCAAAGTTAGGACGTCTTCCTTTGTATCAGGTGTATAGTCTAAAACCCCGGTAAACCTAAGGAGTTTCTGCTGTCGGCGCTAGTCTCGCATAAATTCAGTTGCCGCGGCCGTGTATGGCCTACACCGAGGGAAGGATTTCATGAAAGCTGTAGATATATCTATTTTAGCACTGTGGGGCAATGCCATTCCATTGCATTTAGCGAACAAACTAAATGGAATGCACAGAGTTTGCGACAGCTATCCACTCTTTTCTCCCTAGAGAAGGGAAATGGCACATGCGGGAAGACAACTGTCTCAACCAAGCGACATGCATTGCCCTCACGAAAGGATGACGAAAGGGCACTTATGTCCCGGCGATATGAGGGAGCGATTACCCTGCGTCGCGTATGCGGAGATCATAGTTTTCGTCGTGTTAATGGCGCTAGCACCAGTGTCAACACGTCGACCTCCTAGTGATGTCAAGAAGTCACACTATTTCACACTGTCTAAAGCGTAGGGTTAGTCTTTATAGTTTTATATCACCTCGCGAAACCCCACTTCAGGCACTACTTTTGAGAAGGGAATAAACAGGCTGCCAGTAAAGTTCCCAGGTGAAATAGATAGCAGCTCAACATCTTATTTCCGCCATACGGGTTTTTCTAATATCCCCAGAGGCCTTCTTCAGTTCTTCGACATATTCGTCATAGTTATCGAAGATTTTCTAAGTTCTTTCAGTAGCGGCCCCAGAAAGGCTTTTAAGTAATTTGTCCAGGATAAGCGTGAACTATTTTGGAGTTATTCCATTAAGTCAGGAGGCAGCGAATCAGACTTTCTTTTTCGCACATGTTCCGGCACGCACGGCCGGAGATGTCCTTATTGTTGATCTTCATACTGTTACACAGGGTCTTCTGGTATGCCCAGCTATATCCCAAACTGTCGATCACTCCGCCACAATATCGATGCAGCTGTGAACCAAAAGCGCTTGAGTCGCAGCAACATTTAGACTGGACAGAACGTAATGACTTCATTCCATCTTACTCTCTTATTTGCTTGCTCAATTGCTCCATTTCTTTGCTTCATTGCCTAGTCCCTACCATTACGATATGCTGCGGCTCCTTGCTGAAAGGTATCGGACATCGTTGCTTAGGCTCTAAGCTGTGTCATGACAAAGCCTGTTTGCCCACCAGGCGGGTAGTATTGCATGGCAAGCGAAAATTTTTAACTGTCCATCCACATACGTGTAGCGGAGAGTATGAGCTTCATGGTCGTATGAAATAAAAAAGATTACGTGATCGAAGAGCATGTTGGCCTCTTTCTCCACTTTCTCCAAGGCCATATCGTAAAATAGTTGTCGCTGAGCTACAGCTGCAGACCAGTCCTTCCCCTTTATTTCCACGAAAATTTTCGGCGCAACAGGGATATCACTCTGAGTCGAGGGAATAACACAGCCCTGCAATGCCTCGCGAGTTTTTGGGTGGAGCTGTTCTGGACGCGCACCATAATATATATCCGGGCTGCCTGGCACAAGTGTACCGTCCGTTAGATGATCAAGATTCGTGAATGGAATTTCGCCGGAGACACACTTTCTATCCCTAATATTTTCTTCAATAATAGGGATGACGCTTGTCATAATGTCTCTGTCCTTCATCGCTTGCGCGCTTCTGCTCCTTCGAACTTGCGGAAGTCATGGGTTGGGAAATGGAACAGAGCCAGCGATGCTCTGGGTTGGACCAGAGCCCGAAGTATATCATCCAGGCTCTGGCGGCAGTCGAGCATCTGGGAACTCATAAGCATGAGGTGATATGCCGTAATTGATCAGGTGCTGCTGGAAACCCCGATCGTATAGCCCTGTACTTCCCCTGCCTGCTGTTTTTGGGGTGACGTTGCCCTTAGGAAGTGATTGCGAGTCACTCTGCTTCGTTGGCCTATGGCTCTTTCTTTCAGCGCCGAAAGAGCGGAGGAAGTGCTGTAATCGAGCAATATGCAAGATGACAATGCGAGTAGTCCACCGCTAATCAGAATCAGTCTCTTGATCGCTTTGGTCGGAGATTTAATACCTACCGGAAACATCATTCGCGCCATACTTTTAAAGATTGCTGTGGTTTTACAGCTCAAGTTCGCAACAGATATAGGTCTAGTCAACAGGTGTATTTATCAAGCCAGGTCGTGTGCAACAAGCCTGCGGGGACATTCGAGTGACCATGAGTGAGCCTTCTTGTATCGGAGGCGCCTGTCATGCGCCACAGTCCGGTATCCGCTATGTCAATCGCTCGACAAGCTGTACAGTTCTCATCAAGTCACAATCCGACTACGCACTTCAGCCGATAGCATTTATTTTGTTTGAGTCGAAGCTCCTTTCATCCGCAAAAGCTACAAAGGGCCGTCGTGTATGGGGTTTCATCAAGCATGTACAATAACTCCCCTCGATACGACCCTCCAGCCAACAGGGAGTGGAGTCGTTTTTCGTGAACCCAATTATCGTTACTTGGCGAGTGACCATATCTTTTAACATTGTCGAGTGTATATAGCCCACAGCGTACATAATGCGCGAACTGGTATTATGGTTGTGATCCTCTTGCAATTGTCTGTTTAAACCCCGATATACACAAGTTCGCAAAACCTACTCGCGGATCCGCGATTAGAATCCTACTGCTTCACTCTCATTTTCTTAGTTGCTGCTAATGCTCTTTTAGTGAATGAGCTTTTCACCGATCTGGTTCGGTCTTGGATACCTCTAGCGATATATCAACGCGATGCGCTCCTCTGCATCTTCGATTGATCCAATGACGCATTATACTTTCTCAATTCTTGCTCAACTTTAACGGAAGTCGTCTTTTTCAGACTGATAGTCGAAGACGTCTCTGTGAGCCTCGTGGAAGACAAGCTCAGGTCATGAACCCTCTCCACTGCTTTATTATCTTCCGACAGTCGACAGGATTCTGAGCAGTAAGTCGCACCATCTGTCGGGGCATCACAGCCAAGGCACGTATTATACGTCCATTCTAGGCGTGAGGACATGTTAGCGATATTTGGCGTTTTAAGTTAATAAATGATGAAAGGGTTGGCATATTCATATACTTTTGACAGCAGGTGGGCAGGAGCCTCTTCTCCACCCCCTTCCCAAAAACAACCTAAAGCGGTGGAAGTTTCCACGCAGTGACGCAGAGCCAACGTACCATCAACGGCCTACCTTTTAGCCAGCGGAAGATGCACACGTCATTGGCGAAAGCCCCGTTCCATTGCCTAGTGTTGGAATGGGGAAGTTTGGGTTATTGGCGACGTGAATGGTGAGGAAGGATTAAGGTGCAGGGAAGCAGCTGATGCCGTGAATTCATGAGGCTAAGCTGCAACCGGTAGAGTACTTACGCAAGGAACTGCTGGATTAAATAGAAGGTGTGCAGAGCTTTATATGGTTTATGTTTCATAGTTAGTCTATTACTGATGTATTGGTTTCGCATAGACCTTATTTGGCTTCTTTGAATACGAGATTACTAAATGAGGCAGCTGAGATAACTTCTACTTATACAGTTCTGATAACTACCTAAGACATATAATATATAATATATGTCATAGCTTTTGCTTCGATTCCCTTCGATCCCCTTGCTACCCAGGTCGAATACGGCTAATGTAGCAGTTCCTGTTTGCAAATTAACCTCAACTGTCACGGATGTCATTTTTTCTCAGCCTAGATACGCAACATTCAATAAGACTATCTTCGGCCATCTAATATCAATGGATATATAGGACCCTCTCGCTTAGAATAACTCTCTCCTTTTCTGGTACTGTAATTTTTTAATACTTCCTTTTACTCAGTAATTACTATATTTAAGAAAACTATTACTGTATTGAATTCTTATTCTTTTAAAAAGCATACTTTAATCAGGCTTTAAAGTATGCTTTTTAAATAGGGAAGGAATCTAGAATGAATAGCTATATTAAGTAAGGCTTAGGTGTAGGTATAAGATAAAAATTTCCTTAGCTAAATGTAACGATCCGCTATACCGTTAAGCCAAACAGGGCAAATGATTAGGCCAATAACCACTATTGTAGCAGTTACTATAACGGAACCAGCTGCTTACAAGGGATCTAACTGTTACGGTGATCCAGGTCGTAACATATATACTGTAAAGAACAAAATTGGTAACGAAACTAATTTTACAACCCTGGGCCGAACGCCTTTATTCCGCCGGTCGCTGCAACTCCTCCTCCTCGCCACTATTCGTTTTTGCCCAAAGAACTCCCTCCCACAATATCTCTCCTCAACAAAGACACACCCATCAACTGGCTCATCGCAACCCGTGTCTCTTCCGCACCCGCCTTAACTTCTTTCTCCCCTTCATCCTCTCCAAACTTCCTGGAGAAACCGCCTTGTCTAATCCCTCTGAAGCCACTCAGCCACCAGCCCACCTGCCGAAACCCCTTCCTCAACAGAGATAGCTTCGGCTTCGAGACGGGCCTCTTCGAACGATAGCAATACCGAGAGACGATTCCGTTATCGTGGCTCTTCCATAGTGATACTGCTTTAATCTATCCTGAATCGGGCTATTGGTCAGGGGGGCATTAGCTGTGCGCCCACCTGGCTGCGATTGGAAAGGGGGAAAGGTGCATTCCTAACTTGAGGGAGCGCAATCTTGTTGATCCGACGATACCTTTCCGTTCATTCGGTTTCGATAACTTCATATTCAGGCAGCCCCTCTTTGATTTATCTGGAAATTAATGATTTGTTTTGGTCTATATTAAAATGTATTTCTTTTTCTTGTTTTATATGAGGATGTAAAATAGAAGTACACATGGTATGACGATGGAAGAAGGGAGGGAGAATAGTTTGTGCACCATTCTCTATTGCTTACTAGTAATATGCATACCATAAAGATGAAAGAGGCTAGGACGCAAAGCTGTACCTATATACTCTCTTTTGAATCCAACGGTAAACCTCGCCCTTCAACACTTTGAAACTAAATTCATCTTTCCTCATATTCTACATATAGTAGTAAGAGTAAATGTCACGTTAAACACTAAATGGCTCTCTACACTCTGGGTTGAAGTCTTGCCGGCAGCCATGTTATCAGTATCTTTTCTATATCCCAGCCAAAGAAAAAAAAAAAAAAAAAAAAAAAAAAAAGAACTAAAAGAAGAAATAATTAGAAATTTGGTATCGCTAACGCAATCTATCCTTTTCGGTAACCTAGTATATCAGACTAAAAAGAATAAAATCTGGGCAGAGGCCCACATATATGCTGCCCATATTGAGTCGTAATCTGATATAACCCGCGTTTCTTTGGTCATTCATACATCTCTCGCAGAACTCTGCATCTTACGTATGGCTTGGCGATGTGCCCCTAGTAGCTCGCCACTCCGCATACGGCTTTCACACATGCGATCGTACCATTGCTTTTCTCGTCTCTGCATTTCCCTCCGCTGCATCTCAGCTTCCTTCTTCTCGATCATTACGGCGCGTTGTGCATTAATGTCATCAATAAGAGTTGCTGTCGATGCGAAAGGAGCATCGTCTCCCATATTGGGAACACATAGAGTCATAGATCGATTGGCATGAGCTATTGACTGTCGAAATTTGGCAAGTCTTGTCTCTTGGGCTACCACGGAGACTGAAGATACCCTCTTCGGCTGATGGGAGTTGAACTGCGTATTGGCCGCAACTTCGACACCGCTGATTGAGCGGTTCGGCCGAGAGTTTGATAGTGGTAAACTTGCCACGCTGCTCTGGCGTAACATTTTCTTCCGTCGACTGGGTAGAGAGTTGTCGGGGTCGAGACTAAGTACTCGATTATAAACAGAGTAGTTGCGAAGAGAGTTAACGTTACCAACGGATCCTTGCGTAGTACTAGGTATCTTGGACACGTGCGATATAAGATTCCCTTGTGGCCTACTCCAAAGGACAGATCCTCGTTGGCCAAGCAGCGTATGAGGGTTTTCAAAGGAAACAATTCGAGGCATTATCGGCCGAAATCGGGCCGAGTTCATTTGGACACGGTCCCGCTCCATGACCTCTTCGGGAGCTGGTATGCCGGCTAACCGCACGCCATCCTGCTCTTCAACAATTGGAGCAAGCTTAGAGGAGATCCTATCCATAAATACTGAAGCTGGTTGGATAGCCGTGGCAATGGGAAGTGATACTGGGCTTCTACTGGAGCTCATGACAGTTGGCGACACTGCAGC
Organism: Trichoderma gamsii; assembly: GCF_001481775.2. Classification (NCBI taxonomy): domain Eukaryota; kingdom Fungi; phylum Ascomycota; class Sordariomycetes; order Hypocreales; family Hypocreaceae; genus Trichoderma; species Trichoderma gamsii. Next base: position 53,190 of record NW_020171415.1, on the reverse strand, counting down.
TGAAATAGTGACGTTGAAAAGATTGTGCTTCTTCTTAATGCCTTTAGAATTCGGTTGGACAAAAGAAACCTGATTCATTCTAACTTCCGATCGCTTAACGGCAGAAGGACGGATGATATCACCGGCGGCAGCTTTCAGAAGGTCCTCGACGTCGATATATAAGGGGTCCTCGACATCTTGTTCGGATGCATATGGCTCGATAGAGATGGCTTCAGGCTCAGGGGTATCCGCATGGCTGAGATGTTCGGTCCACTCGTCTCTCCTATACGAAAGGGCAAGTTTGGACAATGATTCGGGCAATCGGTCTTTGGTCAAACCCACAAGGTTTAAAGTCGCCGAACTACAAGACCTAGCTGTTTCGCCGGGCTCGAGCGGTTTACTCTCAACTTCATTGCTTGCTGTTGTAGATTCCTGATCCAGAGGCATCGGCGTTTCTTCATCCTGAGCTGTATCTCCAAGTTTGGTCTCTGAGTTTCCTTTATGCGCTTCCTGAGTATCATGCATGTCGCTTGGCTGGGACTTAATTTGACTTAGTTCTGCGTTGGACTTGGCCGCCATGGCTTGTTTGACATCTTGAAATGTGGCATCATCTGATTTGCCAACGTTGCTCTCAAAGATGGTGTCTGACTTCAGCTGTTTTGATCCTTGGGCTTTCTTAACTTGGCTAAGTTGTGCAGTAATCTCGATACTGTTTGGATGTTCAGCGCCGACGATTGAATTATGAGCCTCGTCATCGCTCGTGCTGTCATAGTCAATAGTGGCAGCTAGAGATGATCCGTAATCATCGTAGGTAATAGCCGCCAGCTCAGCTAATCCTTCAGAGTTTTCGTCACTCTTCATCTGATGCTCAGAAGAGACATGTTTTAACTTCTGTGGAGAAAGTCTTCTGAGAAGAGCGACTGAGCTTTGTGGGACCCTCTTGGCAAGAAAGTCACGTGGGAAAGTCGCAGGTGCAATAGCTTCGTCGTGGAAAAAGGTTGCAACAGACGACAGGCCACAAACAGATTTTAAATCGTCTTCTGTTGGAATCTTGAATGGCGGCAACACAACTTCAGCGGCAGCCGTAATGGTCCTATGTGAAGAACTCCATCTGAGCTTCGAACTTGCTTGGGAGATTTGTTTCCCTTTGACCACAATTCTGTGTGAAGTGGGTCTGTCGCCGTCAAGAGATATTGTCATTAAATTGGGTATGGCGCCAACTTTTTCGTCAGTCGCCTCACCCTCGCTGTCTTTTGGTGTCTTGTTTACACCATATGCGGTTACTCGAACCATGACCTTGCCATCCTTGGCCATATCAGCGTGTATGAGCCCAGCCATCCCTGTCTGCACCAGGTTCGAGTCTGAAAAGTCTATCATCTGTATACCATCAATCTTGGAACCTGTAAAAGCAGATTCGGATTGTTCACCGAAAAGGCTCTTGCTGTTGCTGCCACCGCCGATGGCATCTGAGTGATTGGCAACGGTACCATTGCTGTCGAACGGGGCTCTGCCTCCGTAGGCTTTTCCCCGTTCATCTCGTTCTCCTGCTGCCTGCGCTTCAACATTGCGGCCAGCATCGTCCTCTTTTTCTGCCAGGTATCTCAGACTGTCAAGGAGATTCGCGGCCTTTTTTCCGCGTTTCTTTCGAACAACCTTCCAGGGCTTGATCTCTGAAATGATACCAATCAAGCATATTATGACGATAGCTGCGATCTCAACTTCCATGCCTCTTGTGATGAAATAGGTGTCCGTACCAAGGGGGAATAGGTTATCGCTGAGATTCCATACATATGCCCAGAATTCTTTCAGCCCGACTCTGCTATAGCAGTCAATGCCCAGCACGATTACCGTCGCGCCTCCAAAAGACGTCAGGATAATCGTGGCCCAGTACCGAGTATAGTGACTGATATAAAAAGCAAAGCCAAGGACGGGAAAGCAAAAAATGAAGATGGCTCTACCGATCGTATCACGTAGCAAGCCTCCCAACGCCAAACAAAGAAACCACATGCTGAGACTAAAGCCGCCCAGAGCACACCCCAAACCTTCAGTTGACACCTTAGAGATCAGCGATGCTGCGCCTAGAGCACAGCCAGACAAAACGGCGACAACAACGTATGCTCCCTGCATACCCAGGCTGACTGGGACATTCATGGTGTAGATAATAAGTACCGAGATTCCGAGGGCCGCGATGAAGGCGGTCGAGAAGAAGCAATTGATCCACCGACTCTTATTGCCTACAAGGGTATAAACAAGACCGGTGAGCATCAAAATGTTTCCAGCAACACCCCACCCTGGAGTTATAATGGGCTGGATCGGCAGATCGCCTGCTGGGATCGACGCTGGAACACTCCTATGTCAACAAAGCTAGCTGCAGTGAACGAGAGAGGAGGTTTGTTCTTACCCTTGAACGAGGTTGACGTGTTCAGAGGACTGTCTGAAGTAGTTACGGTAGTGGTAGTTTGAATTTCTGCCGTTACGGATGTAGTGGTTTCAGAAGCTTTCGTGATTGTTAGTCCTCGCGGGCCATCCGTCTGCTTGTGATCGCCATTCGACTCGCTAGTAAACGAGTGCTGCGAACCGGGCTCAGGGCGGCAGAGGAAAACGGTGGACGATGAGATGGAATTATCAGGCCGTCTCAGCTCACGAAACTCCTGGGTTGCGGCCAGTTGCAGAATCAAAAGGAGGCATAAGAGCGCCTGCGGCCTCACAATCCTCAACATGCTTGCTGTACTTGCCCGAAGACAGGTACCGCCAGCAGTGGCTTTTGAAATTGTTATTATCAAAAATTGCTGCTAGCTATATTTGCCTGCTCGTAAAGCATCATTCAACAGCCACCAATCGTAATAAGGCGCGAAGTAAAGGTTGCTTACGTAGAAAGTAATCATGAAGAGCAGATTCATGGGAAAAGGTAATGACTGTTAGACAACTACATGAAAAGAAAAAGATTTGGGTTGATAAAATCGCTTGCTAGTCTGCACCCAGGTCCAGTTGACGCAAGCTGAGGCACATGTGGGTGGAGGAGCATGAAGAGACCGAATAAGCAACAAGAGACAGGCCGTACAAGTATACAATGGGGAAGAAGGGTGGGGGGTGGGGGGAACAGTCGAGTAACCATGCCTTGGAACGACATCGTGTGAGACAGAAAACTTTAAAGTCACCAAGCGGGAGGAGGGAAAGGGTCTGAGGCAGGCGGCCTGTGGCAAGAAGCAGCGAGTGTCACTTCTTTTAGTCAACCCCTCCCCCTCCAGCCTAAAATTCGGTTTGGTAATACCTGCGTGCAGATAGCATCGGCCACATGTTAAGTGCTTGCGGTTATGCAAGTAAAGCCTTGGCTTCGTGGCACACGTTATGTATTGATGACGGTTGCAAAGGCTAATCTCGGAATCGCGGGATATGCTCCTAGGGTGGGTCCAGCTCATGGAAGTGGAAAGCTGTTAGTAGCAGCACATACAGGTTCAAGTCGATTACTGGGCTTCTGCCACGACGCTTGGTTGTTGGGCCAACTTCTCGGCTGCAGCGGTGGAGCAGGGCTGGTAGAGAAGACAGCAGAGGCTCGCAGCTCTGGGCGGCACCACGAAGCGTGTGGATGAGGTGCAGGCCCAAGTATCTGAAGTACTCATACTGGGTGAGGACATAAGAGTCCGGAGGGAAGACTCGCAGCATTAGGGCGCGTTAGGACCTATGGCTGACGCGTAGTCCCATTTGGTGCCATCGGGTGTTGAGCCGCTAAAAGAAAACAACAAACCCATCACAGGATGATCAATCGAACAAGGTCAGCCTTGGAGTCGAAAGGCCAGCTACCAAGGTACTAATGTCCAAGAGCGCAAGAGCGAGTGGGCGCGCTGGGGCAAGGTGCAGCTTCGGTTGAGATGCATGCGGGAGCCTGGGCCGATCTTAGTGCGCGAGAGGTACCCATTCCTACCGCAAGCTCTACCGCAAGTTGCTTGGCACAAGCGGTACCTGTGCTATCCCGTCCAGGGTGAGGAAAGAAAGAGCTTTGGCCGAGCGGGAATACTCAACTGCTGCCCCTCGTACCAAACCCGGCGCCACGGCTGGCAGGATTAAGCCGGGCACGGTGCCATCCGCTTTCAGCCAGCCAAGGGAGAATCTTGAAACCGGTGCGCCACCCAACCGAAGCTCCAAGACTTGATGTTCTAGAGGGAAGAATTTGTCAAGCCTCATCTGAAGTATGCCGAGCATTTGAGTAGTGAATACCTTCTATGCTTTCATACGATGATGCAAGCGAGGGAGATCGGTTGTACTCCCTGGAGACATTCTACTAACCTGATTAGACGCGATGTAATTCTGCCATCGTGACCGCGTGTCCTAGCAAGCAGTGGACAGAAAATTAGGGAAGAAGAAACTTTAAAACACACGGCGTGATTATAGAAACACAAAAACGGCAAGCGGCCCTTGCAAAGGGTGCTCTTATTATAGCTCTGTACTCCGTACCTCCGTACGCATCTTTCATTGTGCGAGCCCCTTGTCTTATTACCCGCTTGGGTCGCTAAACTCTAACGCCTCTAAAAGGTCATCCCGCTATGTACTTCGGTCACTTGCTCATCAAGCTGTAATATACGAAAATGTGAGACGTGCGCGATCATGGCCACTGGCCAATGCGAGGCCTGCTTCCATATCTTTACAATCCACCGTGCTTGCTATCAGCGTGTGAATGATAAGAAGACCAATCAGTGCCGCGCTTCACATGTGACTCTTGTGTTACCTGAACCCAGAGATTTGTCCCTTGGAAAGTTTGTCAAGACTAACATATAAATACAGGTTCGCTACACCAGACCTATCTGCGAATATAAACTAAAACTATGGTCTGTTCCTTTGGGAGCACATACCTCTACTGACCTCCAGGTGTATGGTTCGTTACAAAAGTTTACTACTTAACAGTAGCTTTTACCTAATACCTTTAAGCTAGTGTAATAGTATAGATATTTAGGTATCTACATAATTGTACTTGCTAAAAGCTGAACGCGGCCATGCTGTGCTGACCTGCGGCATCTTACTTATTAAGCCATAGAAGGCATAGGCAACCCTTTCTAGGCTTCTCCTATTACTTGTCTAGAAGTCTAGCGCCTCGTCCCTGGTTATAGAGGAGCTTCTAGATCCTCCCTACGTAGAATTACTGCATATTAGGCACTATATAACTCTAAAAGGCCTTATCTATATAAAGTATACTTAATAGTTCTGCATGCTAGTTTTCTCTCCTGCCTAATTATCTCTAGCCTTTATAAGTTAATATTTTATACCCTAGGGTAGGTAGTTTAGAGTGGATCTTTTGTACCCTGGGGTACAAAACTAAATTACTAAATTTCTAGGCCTAACCCAATACCTAAGAGTAAACTTACTACTTACTATGGAAATGTAAATGCTGTAGGTGCTTAGTAATCCTGGCCAATTAGCAATACTGGGCGAACTGATAATAGTGCTTTTCTCAAAAGTGGCCAAGGCAATGCGGGGTAATACATATTGCGCGTATTGCGGCTTTCAAGTGTCTCACGAAACAAAAGACCCAGTACTCTCCGAGACGATACTGAAAGCTTTGAACGCAAAGGTAAACGATTAAAGAACATCTCATGTTTATACCTTCTCACGCCGAAAAGGAGCGTGTGTACCGCGACGAGGCTTGCAGACACGTTTTTACTCAGTTCGACAATTCAGCGCTGCGCAAGCGGAGGAAGATCAAAGAAGTTGTCGCGTTCAAAAACTTATTTGTTTCTGGTCTTTCGCAGCCGCAGCTTATTGAGACGATACATTCCTTGTTGAAAGACGGGATATTTCAGTGGAATAGCACAGTCAGCGCCCAAGTGATATTTCCCCAACTCTTCGCTCCACAGATTTCGAATCTTCAACAAACAAACGACCATACTTTTCGAAACGCAGTCCCTGTGGACATGTCTGTAAACGCTGGACTACAAAAGGAGCTTCTCATTTCTATGGAATGGTAATAAGCTCAATGCTTGACGAGCAGAACTTATATTAATGCTAAATAGGCTCTTGTTAACTGGCACCTACTCAGACCTCATCATCTCTGCTGGGAGGCAATATAATTTGCACAAATCCGTCATTTGTCCACGCTCATCGGCTTTGAAGTTAGCCTGCAAGCACAACAAGACACCTACACCTACTATTGACTTGAAAGAAGAAGATGATGAAGCCGTTGACCGCCTCATTCAATATTTCTACCGTCTTAACTATGATACTCACAGCTCCGTACCGATTGATGCTGAATCGTCCATCGCTCCCGTGCCTCCTTTTAGCCGAATCGAAGAATCTGAAAATGCTAAACCATCTGATCTCCTGCTTCATGTTAGAGTCTATGCCCTTGCAGAAAAATATGTAATTGGGGGTCTCAAGGTCTTGGCACTAGAGAAGTTTAATGCAGCTGTTTCGCGCCACTGGGATACCGACAATTTCCATGAAGCAATCGAGGAAGCTTATTCTTCGACAATAGAGAGCGATAGGGGAATTCGAGATGCAATTATCAACGCTCTTTATGATCATAGGCAGCGTTTGATTGCTAAAGACTGTATACAAACCGTATTGAAACAAGTTAACTCAATGGCTTTTGAATATATCATGTACTCCGAAAAACGTAACTCCCAATAGCCTCAAGGTTCTTTCAGTGGGTGGCGTTAACAATTGTTAGTATAAACATAGCTACACTTGGAATCAATTGAGATGAATATTTTATACAGTATCTGTACTATGTTTGTTTGTTTATTTGTTTTCTTTTTAACGTCCACTAAGAAGCTAGTTATTTAAATCTCTTCTGGGCAATAGGACGGTAGGAGCCGCTGGTTCAGAGTCTGTGTTCGCTACGTGTCATTGGAACAAAGGAAAGTGTTGGTCAATCTGTATCTTGTGGGGCAGGGCCATAAGGGCTCGTGTCTTCCACTAGTGTTTGGAAATGTTTGTATCCCTCGGGGCCTAGTAGATAGGTGAGGGGGGTGATGCCTTTCAAAGGTAAGACTCTGATCAACTCTAGTTGAGTTGATTTAATTAACTCTTGTATGACACACTGTGCCAGGGGTAGAATTGATATAGAAGGCCGGGAGTACAGTTGATTCTTTATCGATAAAGCAAACGCGGATCATGTAATACTAGGCCATTCTACTCCGTACGTCTCGCTAAGTTTCCGTAAGAGGTCCAGCGAAATAGCCACCTAACCCCTATATCTCAGCAGATTCTGAAAGCAAAAACATTCTACTAATATTGGTTAATACAGTATTAGTTGCAGCTCCATTTTGACGGCAGGAATCGATTGGGATGTAAAACGGAAGCGAGCGGCGCGGCAGAACGCTTCCTCTATACAGCGCGATAAAGCGCATACCAGCTTCTACAACCCAGTCCCGTCTCTGCAACCGGCAAACATACTTAGTGATCTATATTCGCCGGTCAATCCTGCTGGTATACTGCAAGCAAACGAAGGAGACATAAAGGATACGGAAGAGCCAGCTGCCTTGGACGCTGGAACTCCCGCAGATGCCAACAGCCCAAATGTGGATGAGGCCTTTATTCCTGACGCAGGCTTAGAATCCTTACCCCAGCCCGGGGACGATGAACTAGACGCGGCCGGGCATCTTGCGCGAGAAATGGGAGAGCAACTCCTTAAGTTTCGGGGATGTTGCAGCGACTGCTACCGAGCAGCAGACCAACGCCGCTTGGAAAGCCCAAATGAACAGATCAGCCTTGACCAGTATTTGGAGTCTACAACAGGATTGGGCGCTGATGTCCATGGCAGCAAGACCATTGCGAGCCAGAAAGATGACCTGGCCGGGCAAGTAACCCTGAATCTAGAAGGAAGATCTTCTGTTGCCTCGAATCTGAAGTTGAGATACCTTGCATCTCTCTGTACAAGATGAGAGAGTCTCGGGCGGTGTGGGCGTTATCTCTGATGTAGATAGCATCATAGGGTTCCCTAACAGCCTTGCCGTTGCCAAGCGCGGCATCCGTTGGCCTCCCACCAGGATGACTTTCCCAGACTCCAGTGCGATCTGCACCTTCGGCCAATCCAGGTGACATACAATGACCAGAATGGAATTTGGCGTCAAATCTGCCGGCGCGTGCACCAAGTACCTCATGATACGTTCGGCCGCATCATTGGCTTTGAGGACATATCCTTGTACTTTCTCTTCCCTGGGCTATACCGAGCCGAACAGAAGAGCAGCAAGCTTCGCGACGAAGACTTCCAACTGTGGATGGACGATATCCTGCTGCCATTGATTTACCAAAGCTACAGCAGCGCACAAGTCCAGCACTACCCGTCAAACCAGACCGCAGCCGGTATAACTCTGCCGCCCATGGCGTGAAAACGCTTACCCAGCACGCACACCCCGTTTCGCGGGAACAACAGCTGATATACTGCTTCCCGCCGGCATTGTGGACCGGATGCACTAATCCAGCTGACTTCTGCTTCCAAGTCTCAATAATTATCGTAGCTTGAGCATCATTGTCTCACTTTGCTCATGCATAATTAGAAAATGGACTCCCCACCAATCTTTGCTAATGATATACAATCCACAGAGGACGATGCTTCCCCGACTAACAGCTTTTATTCTAATCCAATCTACCTCTTCAATGCCATTGGTCGCCGAGTTCCGAAACTACCCTCTGCAGTTGCTGTGTATGATCTTGTCTCCTCGCCAATCGATGCTCTCTCCTCCGGGTGTTGTGTATTGGATCTTTAATCCGTATGTCCGCGTGTTGATGATCCAATTCATCGGCGTCGGGTCCGCGTCTGCTTCGTCCGAAACCCGCGTCATGAATCGCCGCACCTTTGCCGTACAATGCGGAATAATCCCGTTGCCTTCTCCTCTGTCTTTACCCTGCTCATCGTGTGGTGTAACCGGGCGATTTTTTCTCCCCTCTCCAATACGGATTGATACAACGCCAAATATTTTGCAACCTTGATGACTGCTGAACATTTTGGCGTATAATTTAACACGCTCATCCAACGGCCATGATTGCCCATTCCCATCACTGCCAATGCGCTGATGATGATATTTTCATAACGGTTTCCGTTCTGCAACGGGCGATCCAGCATGCTGACCACCATATCTAAACATGCCCGTCGCAATCTATCGTCGGTGTACCTACCAATCTTGTCGGATCCCGACACCACGGCCTTTACGGCTATGCGGAACCTATCCTACCGCTTTGCTTGCTTGGTTGTTAATCGATATGGCGGCCGCTCGTCTTCATCTAACAACTCCATCTGCTGCCAAATACACATCAATATGCGCCACTTATCTTTGTAATTTTCCCACGACTTGGGCTCCATCCTCTCATTAAACGGCGTTTCGCGCATGATGTATACTTCCTTCCGCTCAACTTCGTACAACTCGACCGTGCCTGGACTGCGATTGACGGCCACGACATACGCGGTGTCTAATACCTGATCAAAAACGGCTCACGTATTCTATAACTCGACCTCATGCTCCTCAATCGGACGCACTGCCTTTTGCAAATCGTCTGTGTCAACGTCCTTCAAATGGGTCGCCCACCCAACGCGATTTAACCATCGATCGGCTTCCCATTTGTCGTCCACTGTTTTGATGGCTGCCCTGGACTTTCACAAACGCCTCTTCATCTTCGCGGTGGATTCGGTTCAAAAACTCAGCTTCCTTTTCGATCCCGTGGGTATCCTGATCCAACTTGACGTACGGCGACAATCCCCAGCCAACCTCGAATCAACTACTTGCCACACGCGACGGGAAACATCTCTGGCATTGAACGCCTGTTCTCCACGTCCACGGCAAGGCCCGGTCCTCCTCGGCTCCTAACTTCTTGGCCCATTGGCCCGGTCCCCGATCGTTAACCCACTTATGCTTGTTTCGATAATGTGCTCCTATGGTCTTTTTAGCTCAGGCCACATACGGGCATTCATCGCATCCTAACCCATCCGGTTCTGGTGGCGGAATGATGGGGATTGGTGGCGTTGTTGGTGAGGCACTGAACCACTAGCGTAACTCTCCCTGTGTGTTGATGATGCCCGGGATTGCTTTCACAACATCGCTTATTCGTCTAGCCTCTGCTGCTGTGGCCGGGATATGCTGTTGCCGTAAATGGGCTGTTACTTCATTGGCCTCACATGCAAACTTGCAAACGCGGCAAATAACAAAAGGGGAATCGGGGAAATGAACAAACGGATCCATATTACATTTCATCTAGCTGTTCACTATAAGTTAGATCCAAGTTGATATGTAATCAATACCCTGACGACTTCTTTTTTTTTTTTTTTTTTTTTTTTTGCCCTTAAAGGGGCTGTTGTTACTTGCTTACCGGCGTCTACCCCGTGGCGCGCTTGTCTGCCTGCTCAGCTTTCATTGGTAAAATCTTTTAACTCCAACCCGTTTGCCTTGTCAGCTGTCCATCGATTATTAAATGAATCTTTGCTATAAGACTGCAACTGCGAGGCTCAGGTTTCGAGTATTGATACCCATACCCACCAGATGTTGGCTGCCTAGTGGGCTGAGAGATTCTATAATTGATGCTGTTGTAATATGGCTGCCGGATCTTTTTGACAGTCTCTTCCAAGGCCATGAAACTATAGCCCTGAAATGGTGATGTTGGCGGAGGATCAAGGCCCATTGTATTCATACCCTTCAGAAGAGCGCCCAACGTCATTGTAGAGCACTCAAACGAACATTCATCTGCAGTTTTACAAAACTGCGCTTTTAAGTTAGTAAGACCCGAAATAACCCCAGATACAATATCTTGCCTTTTCTTATCAAGAGCGTCTGGTGGTATGGTTAGCTGCTTACTGGCGGTAAACCTATTGTATGGTCTTATGTCTCACCGATAATAGACTTTGGAATTGGTAAGCCTTGAGTGTTGACCGGACCTCTGCTCTCTCTGATGATGATTTGCGATAAATTTCGGAAAGTTTCGGCTTCTGAAAACACCCAGGATACCAAGAACCTAAGCAATAGACTTCTTCCGAAGGATATAGGAAGATGTTCATCTAATTTATCAATCCACGCTTTTGTGAAGAAATGAGTGGCCTCGTGACATTTATAGTAATCAATAATGACAGCTACTTTAGCTAGCAGTTCAAGATTGACTGCGTGTGGTACCATTGTTGTTCGACCATGAAGTATGCGCATAATGATGAGCAATGCTTCTTCATTCCAGCCGTCGGCAGTTGAAAAACTAGATCGAATGGTGGGAAGGCAAATGCAGCCTTTGCGTGGGACATGGCCTAAGCGGCCAAGACATTCAACACACATTACGACAATGCACGCGTGGCGGCAGCGATATACGCTAGGCCCAATACCTAACCTAGTATAGCTTGAGTTCAATGAGATTCGGCAGTATAACGAAGACCAGAGCGTGCTAGACCATGATGCTACAGCGTACTGCTGTCTTGAGAGTGTCTTGGGGACTCGCTTTGTGATGTGATGCTAATGCTGATGCTAACAGTGGCAGCATCGATAGAAACGCTGGATGCGAAGATTAATTCAAGCACATTTAGTGTGGGATCAAGGAAAGAGCCATCATTACTGGCTGCAAATATGGTTACCAAAATGCTCTAGTGTCTACGGCCGAGCGCATTCCCAAGGGATGGCACCAACGATAAGAGAGGTTATCAGGTGAGCAACATGGCCAAGAAAATATGTAAGTAAAAATATAGCAGTTAATCATAATGAAAAGGAGAATCATAAAAAGGGGTACCACTAAGTTAGGTGGGTAGAACACAAGGGAGTGCATACTCTGGGTGGATTGAGGTGCAGGGTAAGCGGCCGAAGCTGTGACTAGCGGAAGATTTATACAAGCTGCGCAAAAAGCTGGTGGATCAAACGAAAGATGCGCAGGGTTTATCTGGTTTGTATTTAAGAGCAATAGTCGCGATTGGGTAGATAGGTGTTCGTCTCTCATTCAAGTAAAGGATATGGAGCCATGTATCTGTAAGATAGTTTAATTACCAGGGCAGGTATGCAGTTTCCTATTTGATTCTTCTTCGAAAACATGAGAAGCAACATATTCATAACCATTTTTCCTTTTAATAATAATAAGGACGGTTTATCTGGTATTCAAGCAGGCTTATTTGGTATCCAAAAATAACGGGGTTTGTAGAGCAGGTACTACAACTTCAAGTGCTTATCCACTAAAACACAGTACTCATCCACTAAAACACAGTACTCATCCACTAAAATACAGCACTTATCTACTAGAATATAGTTATTATGCACTACACTTTTCCGTATAGCGCTTCGTTGATTTTAAGTAGAATACAAAATATAATATAGTAAAAAGATAGGCAACTACCTCTGTTAAAGGAAGCTAATTAAGCTAACTTTACGTCTACCTCCAGAAGTAGAATATTTCACCTCTACCTTTAAAAAAGTAAACCAACTTTACCTCCGGAGGTAGATTTTAATTTACTTTTGCCCGTACAAAGATTACCTGATCTTGCTTCTCCCTCTGAGGAAGTAAGCAGTCGCCGCCGCGGGTTAGCGACCCCAAGCTCGACCGGCAAAAGATCTACACAAGCTACGCAAGGAGTAGCAAATGCTACTCGACCAACTCACGGGTAAAACAGCCCAGAGGCCAGATCCCGGGGCAATCCCATTTGCGCGAGAAACAAGTTGGCCTGAGCAGCGCATCGATGAGTGGGAGTATGCCTTCTGAATGGAGCAAGTCATCATCTTCTCCGTAGCAAGTGCTCCCCGAGCAAATGCACGATACCCATGGTGCTGAGGCCGATGGCGCAGCTGATCTACTTCTCTGTCGTTGCTAGGGCACACAAGTACTTGGTGTATTTGGGCCGGAGGTGTTTCTCGGAGTGCTATGCTCACACTCCAAAGGATGTTGAATTTAGCAATTGATTAGCTATTTGTCTATGCAACGCCCATCGCCAGCATCAGCACTCTGCTCCGGATTATCCTAAACCCGATACCGCGCCGAACACGCGGTTAAAAAAGGGGCGTATCGATGGCGTTAAGGCACCCATGCGTTACTCGTACACAACAGCTAGAAGCGTGATATCACCATCTATATCACCATCTATGACTTTCACTAACCGCAGAAATGCCTCAGTCGTCTGCAGTGGCTGCCTGGGCCGGTACCTTTCTCTTCTTCAACGGTGAGCTCTTTGTCCAAACTTCAGGTCAGAAGCGCCACCGCCGTGCAACAATTGAAGAACTTAGGAAACATTTCACATCTGGCAGTTACAAAGACCATCCTGCACACTGGTTTGAAGCGCAGCTCATTCATTATGGCCTCCAAAAATCGAAAATCAAGTCCGTAGCACGAATGCGACTGCTCGATGCTGTTAATTCAGAGCAGCTCCTAGTGCCATCGTCCATTACCGAATTGGAAAGCAAGCTAAAAAAAAGAGTGGATGAAGCAAGACAAGGAAGCTAAGAAGGCCGAAGCGAAGGACGGATCTAGGCCGAAGAAAACAGCAAGAACTATCTCCACCACCAGAGTCGGAGTTTAAAGAAAAGCCGATATTCCTATTAGTGTGATGGTTGAGACCGATGGAATGGCGAGCAATTCTACCAATCAATCGGGAGCCAAAAAGGCTCGAACAACCAAGAATACTACGCTGGAGAACAGAAGATAGAACTGCTTTGTCCTCTGATTTAGCGAAAGCGAAGACATCCCGTCCGCGTCGCGCTGGCATTTCCCAAAAACTAGCTCGTGGCGACCCGAAAATAACATTGGATTCGTCGCCTGTTTGTCGGCCGAAACAAACTGCTCGACGAAGCAATGCAGCCATGGCGCGCGGTCGCATTCCTGCTCCTGTCATGCAAAACGATGATAACCACAGCAATCTTAGTGAAGATTCCCCCCCACCCTACTCCGAATATGATGGGGAAGACGAAATCGATGAGAATGAGAAAGCAGCCCTAGCACCACTCGGCCTTCTTAACGGCCGATACGATATTTCATCGCCATATGTAACTGACGAATGGCCATATTGCGGCTCCGACTTTGAGCTGGATCTGACGATTTCCGGTTCTAAATTATGGGGCCAATTCGATTTGGGGTTGATTGAAGGTCTGATTTACTTTGAAGAGAGGCCCAGGCGCTCTTCCAATAAAAGAGTGCCGTTTCGGTGGCGCGGCTATGAGACTGGTGAAAATTCAGGCTTCGCCGGCGATGGAAATGAAGGCTGGATCAGATTTCTTGGTGGAGGGCGTATCAAGGGATACTTCGATTATCAGCGTATATACTTTCAAGGTCAGCGCAAATCTGGACAGAGAAGTAAGAGTGGGATTGATGTCAGTACTCTGCAAAGCAAATGGGACAAATTTGAGGAGGAGAAATATTGGTGGTAAGAGAAATTATAGCTGACAGACAGACGTGGAGAATCAATCGTGTGGCGTACTAGTAGCATCAATGTCTATTTGGCTACAAGTTATATCTGCGATACGACAGTTCCAACCAGATTTGCTCCATGCCAACTCACGATGATTGCTTCTCTGTAATAGGTGTGCAACTTGGGACCAGTGTAATATTGCACGATTATATACGCGTACATATTAGTAAGGATAACAACAATAGCAATTTTACTTTATGAGATTGCTTTTTCAAGAATAACATGAAGTAAAAGAGCAATATAGTTCATATCGCTTACTTCTGAGAAAACAACCCTAAGCAACCTATATAAATATTAGCTGCAACAAGCAACTCGGGTATGTAAAAGGCGCTAAGTCCAATAAGGCAGATGTAACACTTGGCTAACCTAAAATGGAAACTGTAACGCTTTGTGCTTCTCTTACCTGAAGGACGTCGAGCGACGGAGTTTTCCTTATAAGCTAAGTACACGCCGAACTGGACAGTAAATAAATACTTCATTAAATACCTTTCTGCACTCTTTTTACCCACTGGGATAATCATTTCAGCTGTAAAAAGTTTATATATATTGGTTGGAGTTATGTGGTATTGGGCCGTATTTGCCGCGTGGAATACTGTGATAGCAGAAGGCTTTGTTTAATCACAGATGTAACCCACCCCGCTCTCTTTGCTATAGTATTGGCACGTGCGCTGCCCATATATCATCGGTGTCTTTGTGTCCTTTGCTTATCTGGTTACACAGCATCATTAGTTAACTCTCTGCCTTTCCCAACTTTTCTCCTGCTATAGTATTGCAATAGAGAGCTAATTCCTCTCAAATCCTATCCTCTAGTACTGTACTATCTGAGTGACTTTACTTAGAACTGCCTGCAGTCATGGGAATTGACGCTGGATTCGATATGGACCCTCCTTTGTCTAAAGGAGGTGTTGACAAACAAAACTGGGGACGCTTTATCGACCTCATTAAAGAGCAATACAAAGATGACGTCCAGGTCCAAATAATGCCGAATTACATCAACTTCAACGCGGGCGAGCATCCTAAGCTTCCTTTTGAGGGTCACAAGTTTTTGCGGTTCAGTTCGAAAGTCTCCGGGGCCATCGCGAGTAGCTCAGGAGTAGAACGTTATATCAACACAGTCACACGTGTTGCAAAGGCCCATTTTGGCTCGCGTGTTCAATATTGGAACGAAAATGCCAACCAATACGGTGTTCATGACTGGGAGAAAGTCAACGAGTCGATCCGGTCTTATGAGCAGGTACGTTGTGTTTATACCACGTTCTTGGTCGACGGAAAGTATTTTAACACTTTATTCGTAGCCCGATGTACTCGAAACTCAAGCTAGCATTACCCCACCTCTTAGCGAAATCGATCCTGTCAAGGAGCAGGGAATTGCACTATTTGAGATTCAGGATATCCCCGGCAGAGGTAGAGGGTTAGTTGCCCGGTTCAACATATCTAAAGGCACTCGAATTATTTGCGAAAAGCCACTTCTCACAGCTGGACCTATGCCTTCTGATAAGCTGGAGTTGTTTCTCGCGAAGAAATTAAAGGCAATGTCAAAAACATCACAACGGCAGTTCCTTTCTCTTCACAACAACTTCCAAGGGAAGTATCCGTTCGGCGGCATCTTCAGGACGAATGCTCTGCCGTGTGGATCCGGGTCGCCCATTGGCGGTGTATACCCCACAGCTTGTTTCATCAACCACAGCTGTATCCCGAACGCTCACAACAACTGGAATAGTGCCGAGAAGCACGAAACCATCTACGCCATTCGATCAATTGAGAGAGGAGCAGAGATTACAATTACCTATGATCATGGAGGGGCCTCAAGGGAACGAGAGGTATTTTTGAAAGACGCCTTCGGTTTCAGATGTGATTGCAATGGTTGCTCTCTCCCAACCGACTTACTCAAAGCCAGCGACAACAGGCGTGTTCAGATCCAGAGTCTCGATAAAGCCATTGGTGACCCCTTTCGCATGATGAACAGCCCACGTGAGAGCCTGAGTGATTGCTTTTTGATGCTTCAAGTTCTGGAGCAGGAGTTTGATGGCGCTGCTAGTCCGATGATTGCTAGGCTCTACTACGACGCTTTCCAAATTAGCATCGCGCATGGGGATCAAGCGCGGGCCAGTATGTTTGCAGAGAGAGCCTATAAGGCCAGGGTTATCTGTGAGGGTGAGGATAGTCCAGAGACACTGAGGGTGAAGTCTCTCGCAGTAAAGCCAGCAGATCATAGCAGCTTTGAAGTATGCTCCAGGAAGTGGCAAACGACAAGGGATTCGGTACCAAAGTATCTGAATACAGTGCAGTTTGATAAGTGGTTATTTAGGCAAGAAAATTAGGCAGCAAAGCTTTCCAATTACTGTTATAATCAAAATATCGTGTTTGCAATGCTTTGCGCTTGCTACAAGTTGATTCTGCTATGACACATCGAGGCAAACAGGGGCGTAATTGCGTTTGTGGACTTCTTCACAGCTTGGGTGGCGAGCTCAACGGCCCAACTCAACCGTGGCAGACTTCGAATCCATCATTGGTCAGGCCTTAGATTAGAAGCAAAGAAGCGGGCAACGTTGGAAATTCTAGTTTTAATTATGGATATGTAACTCAAATTTGAGCAACACATCGCTAGAGCGGCGTCGAAAGGCCTCCAAGCAGCATTAGAGTTGACGAGATTCAAAAGCCTGCCCACCGCAACTGCCCGACGGTTGTTTTCCGGCAAGGTAGTCCCAATAGTAGATTATGCCTCAAATATTTGAATGCGCGCCTACAAGTATAGAGATATGGCCCCTATGAACCTTCTCCAAAAACGGCTCTCTCGCCTGGTCGCGGCTTTAAAAACGATCGACGATGAAAAAGTGGCAGCGGCCGTCTGGCCATGCAAGACAGCAACAAAACACTCGACGCACTGGAGATCTAGGAAATGTCGTTGGCGGAGATCATCGCCGCTGTTCAACACATCGCCTTCAAAGCTCAGTGGCAGACGAGGCCCAATCGCGCTGCGGGCACTAGTGTTAGTGTCTCTGGAGGCTGCGACCCCTTAGGCCCGCAAACAACGTGGCCCCGAAGCCTATCATTCCTTGGCGAACGCAGAGCCCAGGCAGCGAAAGCAATCGAGAGATTGCAATGGGTTACCTACAAGAAAGATCGCTGTGATAGAACCCTCACAGATATTTGCCTAGTTCTTATCATAAATGATTTGCCTGCTTCAGGATGGTGCTCCATTGCTGTTACCGACGCAAAACCTGTCTCTCTTATCGATGCTGTATCTGACAGGGTAGTGGGGGTAGTTGTAGGTGTTGGGTAGGCTGTCGAACTGGCTATAGAATTGGTCTCTGCCTCAAGTTGTAATAGTGCTCGTGCTTCAACTTGCTTCTTGGCAAGTTCTTTCCGCGCGTTAGGTCAAGAGCTATTCATCCTCAGGAGAGTGGTTCTCCCCCATTTCAATAAGGAGGCTTCCGGTGTAATTCGACGATGCCTATGCCAGGTTATATAAGAGGAAATAAGGCAAATAGGATGTTAAAGATATGTTGTTTTTCGCTCTTCCGGTTACATAAGCACAGTGAGTAAAATAGATGCTACTAAATCTTGAAGAAAATCCTTAGCTAGATAATAAGGAAACAAAAATGCTTTGAAAATACTAAAAACACCCCGAAAAGAGGAATACTCTTCTTTATAGGAACAACTATAAATTACCGGTGGGTGGGATTATACATGGCGGACCTCTGGTTCCGACATGAGGGTAGACATAGAAAAGCCCCAGCTGCATAAAAGAGTTAGGTGGCGGAACTTTGTGTGATTAGGTTTAAGGCGGTAGGTGTGGAGGTTCGGTAAAAAGCTTTAGCCCCTATTTAACCCTCATTATCTATGAAAATTTGTGTGATACTACAATGATGATGCTTCCGGTTGCCTCTCACTCCGTAACGCAAAAACGGATACTCGACAATTATTAGGGATGCGGAGAGTAATTTAAATATACTATGATGTGGCTTTTATTAGTTAATAGACAGGGGAGGAAGCGTAGCCGTGCTTTAGTCAGAGCTGCAAATCATACCAGGGGGGATATTTTTTGCCTTCAGAACCTGCCGAGAGATCCCAGGCCCACGCCGATACAAAATGGGCCGAAGGAATTTTGGCGTTTTTGTCACTAAATGCGGAACCGACGTGCCACTTTAGGCTATAGAAATTTTTTGGCGGCCCTCCAGACTTTTTCAAAGGTGCCTTTGAACAAAAGGCTCCCATGGCAATAATTAGGTTCTAAAGAAACCGTGACAAGTCCTCGGACTAAAGAAGTTTGGTAGCTCTCGACCACGCCTTTTATTCATCATTTTCACGAAATTCTTGATGTAGTCTTGTCTGGACAACAAGATGGCCTTTCTAGAAGCTCCACTAGTCTTAGGAACGCTGGCGGCCACCTTATAGTACCCGACATCTTCAACCCTCTCTCTCACAATTGCGGTTAAGATCTTGAATGACGGCGCAGACCAGCTTATTGTAGCCTAAAACGGAATTGAGAGAAAAAAAAAAAAGAAGTATACGTGCCGTCGACAGCAGATCGCATTAGGGTTTGGAAAGATTGGCTGATCTACTGGTTCAAGTTAGATTCTTTGATACCGACATTCCACTGACTCCGCCAGATGCCGAGACTACTCGGCCCCCACAGAGATAACACAGGACCATAGAGAGTTGTGGCGGCCCGCTATTAGTCCAACCCAAGGCTCCACAAGCCAGGCACTTTCGCACTAGAATTATGTCTTAGGACTAAGGGCGCGGTGCTATAAAGTGGAATGCAGAGGCTGGAAAATAAGTCATCGTATCTAAAAGTGGCTTTCAAAATGCCTGGGAGATGTCTTAAAGGTCCGCTTGCGGTGCTGATAGTCGTGGTAATAAACCCTCGGTTCTACATCAGAGGTACTACCAGTAATTTAAGGTAAGTCTAAATAGTATATTTACCAAGAGGCTTAGAAAGGGTTAGTTTATCAAATTAAACTGCTTACTTAGAGTAGACGTATATATTAACTTACTAGCGGCTAGTCTTACAGTAGTGGGATCTATATACTCATCATCTGATGGTGTCGTAGTCCTACCTTTTCAAATATTATGAAGCCGCAGCTTTTGCTTCACCGGAACAAGGTCCAGCGCGCGGCCTGCTCTGCGCTGTGGAGTACGCGTCACTCGTCGCAGTACCACGGACGGGTAATGTATATATGTTCTGCAATGAGGTCCGCGCATTTCGCTCTCTGCGTATCTCGACGAGGCTTGGCAGAGCGACATGAGGGAGAATGTCAGGACACGGTCTGACGCCACGACATGGCAGATCATGTCTAAACAGAGCCAGAGGAGAAGCAACCTGCGACTGACCGTTCGTTTCACGAGCTTATTAGAGCTCTTAACTCGTGACTTCCTCCCCTTTTCGTCATACCAGTCCATCTAAAGTTAAAGTGCTGCACTACTTTCGTCGCTATTTAGAGTTTCGAGAGAATGCTCTTCGGTGACAGCAGCGTCGCTACTTTGCATGGATATATATTGATCTTAGTAAGAGGATTGACATACGTAGTCAAAGTCTAATTATACCCTATACTAGCGAAAGACAGCGTGAAATGGATCACTGCGTTATGCAACGGTATTCTTGTCATGATTCATGCGAGCGAGATGATAGAGTAACTCAATCACCAAAAGTCAAATGTAGAACTGTAGACCAGCTTGTACTGTAACATCCACATCCGTCATCTTTCACTCAAGGAGTTTCGACAGTGACGATCAGATCATGGCCTTTCTTTCGGAATATAACAGCAGCGCAGCTAGCATGACACGCGTCACGCTACTGGTCGGCGAGCGGCGATTTACGACGACCTATAATACGCTCGTGGGCGAAAGCGAGTATTTTCGTGCTCGTCTTTCCGGTAGCTGGAACGACGCTGACGAAGATGGCTCGTACTTTGTGGATGCGGATCCAGCCCTGTTCGAACACGTTCTCCGCTATCTTCGGAGTGGCAATCCTCCGCTGTTCTTCAATGTTGCGACGCAGTCCCATGACTACGCAATGTATCTGGCTCTCCTCGGCGAGGCAAAATATTTTGGTATCTCCAAATTGGAGGATTGGATCCAGAACGAGCGTTATCTGGCTGTCGTCAGGGTTCGATACAGTATCGATATCTTTGGTGGCAGCAATATCTTGCAGGCACTGCCGGGACACTTCAATACTGTGAACGCCAACACCAAGTTCGATTTCTCATATGCCTTTGGGAGTTCAAAGGTTTTTGTATGTCCCCGAGCTGTCGCCGAACATCGCGGACATCCGGAGCGATGCGGTGCAAAGTGCAACAAGACTCGTAACGGGCTACCCGCCATTTTTGAGGATGAGCCGAGATTGCAGGTGGCATGCATTAAGACGGAAGTGCTTTTCGAAGCGGGACTCGGTAACGGCTCGACCAATGTCACTGGTTAGGAAGTTTAGGAATCCATCAAGTTGTACCATGCGATCACAATTTTGACAGACAATTATACTTGAGAACCTTTCATGCATCTGATATTGGATCCTGGCAAGGATATCCTTTCACACCCTGCCGGATGACATGCAAATATATAGCGTAAGCTTGAAATGTTGGTATCATGAGCAGTCCCAGCAGCACGGCGTACAAGCCAATCGTAGTGACTATTGAGATGGAAGCATACCTGCGGCCTGTATCGCCACATCGAGATGGCTATAGGCCCTCTCCGAGAGCAGCAGACCCACAAACACTCCACTCTGCTCCTGTACAGCATTGCTTTTGTCTAGGTGGCTGCTAACAAGACCTACAACTCGTCAGAGATCATGCCTGCTACCGGATTCGTCGACAAGCCCCACCAAAACGCAAGTCCCAGCACACAAAAGTGTAGCCATTGGGGGAATGGCGACGAATAGTCGGTCATTGCATCATCGAAACCTCCGTTTGCGACACTGCTGCTTCTCTCACTCCTCCTCTTTCCTCGCTCTCATAACCTTGTTCGTGGTCCGATACTTGCCAACAAAATGTCTCAGAAACTTCGTGGTGTCCATTCGAGGGTGTAATACCTGCCTATAATTGATCCGTAGGTACGCATTCCATCGACGAACTCAATGCATCATTGAAGCAGTAATCTTCGTGCAATTTTCATTAGTATTATGATCGCCTATTTCGAATAACCATGGCGGAACCTGTAAATCGCA
Organism: Trichoderma gamsii; assembly: GCF_001481775.2. NCBI lineage: Eukaryota > Fungi > Ascomycota > Sordariomycetes > Hypocreales > Hypocreaceae > Trichoderma > Trichoderma gamsii. Next base: position 31,708 of record NW_020171415.1, on the reverse strand, counting down.
CCGGCCTCAGTTTGTCAGACGGTATGGTAGCTCCATCAAATCCATGCGAATAAGTACATCAATAAACATATAAACACAAAAAACAGAGAATAAGCAGCTTAATGTTCATGTTGAATTCCCAAGCATATAAAAGAAGTTACAACGTGGGGCTAGTCGGCCGAAGCCGGATACTTCAAATGGCACGACACAGGTGAAGCTTCTCGAGCCTGCAAATAACGCGAGGTTTTCTAAACAACTTACCTCCGTGAACGAACAAGCTCTTATTCGTCATATGTGTCGTAGGTTGGAGAAGATCGACAAATCTAAGGATCTTTCAAACTTAGTTGAAGAAGATTTTTGCAAAGGAGGTAATCATCCCCATAAGTCTTATATGTAGCAACTAGATGGTTACATGTCGTGCCTGTTGCTTTATTGATCGATTACCGCGCCTTCATATTGAAGATACAGTTGGTAACGAGGGACTTCAATGAGCTGATAGATCAATCATCAGATTTCGCGTTTGCGTTGATAAAGAGGACGAAGGCACGTCTGGACAACACTATAATTCATGTGGATCTAAAATCCGAGGCCAGCACTATTCATATGCTTCGATGTGACCGCTCCACCGAGCAAGGTTCGAAAAATAACTGTACTCTTTAAAAATTCTCAAAGCAAATTCCTGCTCCATACGGTCTTGCGGTTAACGAGGCCTTCATGGCACGCGTGGGTTACTTAATGAGCCTCCCCGCTTAATGAGTTCCTTCTAGATTAGCTCAATTGCACGCAAGATTATTCGCAGACGTAAGAGATAAACCATAGACGAGCTTCGCAAGCCCTCCAGCCGCACTCTTTTAGTTTCCTACAACTCTGTGCGGCTTTTTAAGCACATCGTACAGTAGGTACTGAGACAAGCCTTACTCGTGGCCAATATTTGTTTGGCTGTTTCGGTTGTCTTGATCTGGAGACTCTCCAGAACGTCAGATTAGGTTACACACTGGGTTGATGGAGATGGTTAGATAAAGTACACTTGTAGTACGTCGGCTTACTCGTTGTGACATGACAATGCCGATGCTTCCGGCTACCTCTCATTCCGTAATATCGCTACGCCAAAAAGGCATACATCTATATTAACACTGTGGAACGCAGAATACTGCAGGCTCCTTAAATTTCAGAAGCGACGAAGTTCAACCCAAGATCGCCCCATATCGTGTTATGAATCATCTCTTCATGCGTGCATTCTTATGCATATGTAGACATTGACTTATTATTCGATAGCTGGGCTCCTAATGTTCAACAAAAGTTTAGTTACTGAAATATTTCGTTGCTGTAGTATTTGAACGCGGTACATTAATGTGCATTCCTACAACAGCCCACCCTTTTGTCAGTGGCAGGCGCTACAGCTTTGTTTCTATTACAATCCGAACTCGCTTGTTGTTGACGCAGAGTTGTTGCAAGAAGCTGCCACATCCATCTACCCGTCTACGTCAAGATCGGCAAAGAGTGCATATATCTGGAACATGCCTTCAGACGAGCTTCGTAAACGAATTATGACGTAAGTTACTTTGTAACCGATCAACATACATAGCATTAGCTTAACGTTTAGCTAGGGACCGGGAACAAGGGGATCTCTGTGATCTTCAGTTTACATGCGACGGCCAGGCAATAAACGTACATAAGCTTATCGTCTGTATACAATCCCCGGTCTTTAAAGCAGCATGTAACGGTTCCTACAAGGTAATTCCATCCCTAAAACCCGGCATTATCACGACCTGTCTCAATTGATAACTGCTTAGGAGGCCTCTGGAAAATATGAAATCAAGGATTTCGGTTTTACAACTGTCCAACAAATGGTCGACTACCTGTATACTGGTAATTATGAAATTTTGCCCATGGATTCGTCTAGACAATGCGAAACAGCTTCTGCAACGATCCTTCATGCTAGAATGTTCAGTCTAGCAGATAAATATCTCATCGACGGGCTTCGCACTTTATCGTGGAAAAAATTCAAAGAGGCCGTTAGGCAAGAACAGAATACATGCCTCTTCCTCCAATCAGTGTCGGAAATTTACGCCTTGCAGCCCACCGCAAGTGGAACACTTCGCAGCATCATAATTGAGTCTGTCAGAGAGAGAACTGCATGGCCCCCGCTCAAGGCTGATGTCCAACAATCTTTGGATGAAATAATTGATAAGGTTCCCAATTTCGCGAGTGATCTCCTCAAATCGTGTCTACATCGACCACTTCTGGGACACTGTTCCATTTGTGGATTTCACAAGATAGTTCCGATATCCTCGTTACAATGTAGGTGCGAGAATTGTGGAAAAGGCGGTGCTTCGACTTTGCGCATATGGTTTGAAGGTTCATCCAGTAAAGCCAATGAACAACATTTAGCTACTTCTGATATCTCTACTTTGACGAACAAACGTTCCCGGACGGAAAAGCGAGAAGTACAATAGGCTACCACAATCTCATTCATGTAGTGGAGGACCTTGAAGCACAGCAAAAGCCTTCACATTTTGTTGTATGTTGATGTAGTTGGCTCATCAGTTATTTGTAGAAAGATCTAGAATGGAAACCGTTGTCCTTGTGCCTTGGTCTGAGCAGACTGAAGCTATTGCCGGGCACGTCTAGCAATAATATGTCGCTTTATTGGCTTTGTGTAAAATTACTCCTTGCCTGATGAAACCGCTGAAGAAAATAGTGGCTCTAGCTTTTCTTCATACAATCATTTCCATTTGATGCGGTTTGCGACTCTCAGTCTCTATCAAGTCTCTATGAGGCGGTCGTATTATGTGAGCTCACAACACTTGAAGAGAAAGAACGTCTTACGACGCATTATCACTATCTCGTGCACTATAATCGCCCAACCGTAAAGCTATTGTGCCTAGACTACTCGCTCAGGGCGAACAAGATTATACCTACACAGCTAATGAAGATACCGCCGAACAGCTACTGAGAGAAGTCGTGAATACATATATACCATTCTAGCCATTAGTTTGTTTTGGTAATGTGTAGACTAAAAGTGGCAAAGGGGCTAGGCGTGTGAGAGATGCTTGTTTCCGGATTATATACTTGTACAGGAAGCCCTAGAAACGTACTTAATATGTAGCACCGAACACGTGTTGTAGGTGTAAAGAAGAGCATTATTTCGTCACTTGTTGCGCTCATTTCGATCTTCGCCTTTTTGGGAAGCTAGCACCGTTTTCTACTAGGTGGCATCCTGTGGCGTCTTCTATGGCGTTGACGAGAAAGGGCATGCAGGGCAGCCAACCTTTGCAGTATAAATCAGGTTGTGCTAGTGTAGAAGATGTCAGGCTGATCGAAAATCTATGGTATGGGAAACAAACATGTTCCAGATTGGAATGAGTAGAATAATACACTTGACAAATCCAACACCGATGGTGCTCGTCAATTTTGTGATCGGTAAGATCTGCCTGAGTATCATATTCACGCCAGCAGGTAAGGCACAAATTATGCTCGTCCTCTAATTGTTCATTGAGCTCGTCATCCGTTTCAAAATCCGCTAAATAGAGACAAAAATCACAGAAAAGATCCATTATGCTTGATATCAGACCATGTAAATGAGGGATGAGCGAAATTCTGGATAATGGATACCGAAATACCGTACATCACCATCCGCAGGGCGGGGTCGATCGCCTGGACTACGTTAGGTGGGGCCTACGCTTAGATGCTCAATGATGAAAAAGCTGAACTCGAGAAATGAAGGCATGCAAACATACCCAGTACTGTAAATGGTTTAACTGAAGAGGAACCTAGTTTTGCTCGTACTTGTACCGCCATGATAATTCCCAGCTCAATCTTTTGCCCTATTGACATTGTATGCGCACACATGAAAACCTCTGTAGCGACGTCATTGTGCATATTGGCTGATGGCATAACGGCACTGGTAGCAGGGTCGGACTATGTGGAATAACTTTTGCCGTGCTACCGTTGTTTTACTCCCACGTCCTGAGCTTACTGTCAACATCGAACCCCTCTCACTGTTAACCTGCGGGGTCGACAGAAATCATACGAACTCTGGCGATGGCGTTTGCTTCGTGCACCAGGCCTCCTTTTGTCGCTTGCGCAGAAAATATTGCCTTGCTTTATTTTCTTCATGATGTACCAACTCCACCTTCTGATAACTTCATTAAGCCCCCCCCGGCCGGTATCGCTGGGAAGTATACTCTTACTTTCCAGGAAGAGCGCAACTTAGTCGGCGCCCTGGCATTTCTTTCTCGCATAAATGATAATCCAAATCATATATGTGCCATTGCAATTCTGGAAGCTATAACAACGGAATCTTTGAATGTCTTGATCGCCATAAATAAGGCCAAGTTCGATGACGGCAATCATATTCTGCAGCAGTTAAAAGATGGCTTTGAGAGCATTTGCTCGCAGTTCTCACAAGCGCCAGATTGTGAGTGAGCATGTTGGCATATTATTGATATCAACTGAGCGTAAAATCAGCCATCGATTCGGACGTCGAAGGTGCGGTATTTGCTGCAATTATTTCGATGTGCTCCAAGCGAATCCTTTGCCGCCTGCGGTTCACGAATACCTACAGGAAAGCAACTAGGCAGCCAATTACTCTGCTGCTTCAAAAGGCTATGGCGCTGCGCTCTGTTGAGCCTTTTCACACTTTTATGGAGAGATCGAGGGACGTCATCAAATTTGCCGAATCCTGGAAGAAGCAGGAGACGCCTGATAAACTTGGTTCTTTAGTGCGAAGCATCCATCATCTATCAAAGACAAGTGGCTTTCAAGACGTGATTGAAACGATATCGAACAAAGAGATGGATCCATGCTCGAGGAAGTATTTGTTGAACGGCGTCAGAAAGGTTGCTAGATACTTTGAAGCCGCGCGATTTCTTTGTAACCTATCGAAAAAGCATCCTTCAATCCAAAGACTGCGTTTCATACTAATTAAACCGCCTTTGAGTGCCTTTGAAGAGACGCCTGCAGCGCTATGTACTTCAACTTTTTCATCGATGATCGCGAGAATTAGCTCACTACATGGTCTGCAATGGAATGCGGATCGAATTTGCAATATACTCGGCACTAATGAGATAGAAGCTAGCAGAGGGTTTATCGGCCAGACGAACAAAATTTTATTAGAAGCGAAGATTCATGCTGAGATTCAGCTCATCTTACATTGCGAAACGAATAAATTCACTCTCCAGCCTCGAGTGATCTGTGCGAGTAAAGACGCATGCTTTCTTTGCAATGCATTTATCCTCACACACGGAAAACTTCATGTGCCAAGACATCACGGGAGACTCTATCCAGCATGGCGGTTGCCGCCCGTTCTTGGAACGGCCGAAATCGCTCGCCAATTCATACTGATTTTGGAGAATCAAATTAGAGACAGCATCGAGAATAGTACTCTCTAAGCAAAACAAAATTGTTTATCCCGATCCAAATGAAAGCACCCTCCTGAGTTTGCCATCGTCAGCGTCGACAGTCTGTATTCGAAACAGCTATGAGGAAGCGCCGCATTTAGAAAATAGTCTTCTTTCAACAATCAGTCATTTGATCATGCCGACGGAGATGCGCGAGTCTGAATCCTTCGTATGCTCGTTACGAAAGACGAATAACGAGAGCCTAGGATCCGACACAGTACAATCTGAAGCCATAAGTAGATTTGAGCATCTATGTCTTAAAGGCCTAGTCGTCTCAACTTCTGCTCGGCTTATAGAACGATTATCGTTCGAAGAAGGCAAAGCGCTATACGCAAAACTTCAGGAAGACCTTAAACCTGGATTCCACCCGGCCTTGCCTTTAGGCTTACGAATCGAAAATTCTCCCTTTGTTAAAATTAAAAAACGTGCCCCAAGAGGTTTAAGTAAGTTTCTTGAGTGGCTGAAGGAAGCAAAAGTCGGATGTCAAAGTGGTCTCTCTCGGCTTTTGCGTCGGCGACGCAGATCTCCTAGGGTGAGATCATGAGTGCTGCCGTCGGAAGAAATATATTAATTAAAATCAACTAGTCAAAAAAAAAATCAAAATTGTTTCCGCTATGAGCTAAACAAATTTGATTTCTACAAGATTTGAATAATTTGCTGCGTATTACTGGTGGTATAATTGCAATAATTTTCTTTTAGAAGCTTCTTCTTTAATTCATGCACCAAATTCTATCTCATTTGACAACGTCTCTAAAGGTAGGTTAGGCACCAGTGCAATCGATGTTTCTGACGGTCTTAGGGCATACTCTTGAAAACATAGTCTTGCTGAACACAAATAGCACCTTTAAGCAGCTCTATAATTGCCTCTCCTGTAAGCTCTTCATCATGCTGACGCTTGTTTCTCGCTCTGCATTATCTGCTCTGTCGAGCTGTTGCCAAGTTTGAAATGCCGTGGATGATGAAGATCCTCCTTCTGAAGCTACCACTTGATCCACGTTTCTGGCTGGATGCAAAAGAAATACGTGTTTTGTTAGCTTCGTGATAGCAGAATTGTAAACCATAGTCATCGGCCGCCCTTAATGCGTCAAAAGTAGTCATATATCCCGGACATTAGATAAACAGAATTATGCAAAGTGCTGTAAGATCGTCGACTTGAGCCGAAAAGAAACGTGGGCTAATAAAATTAATATGATGTGTGTATATACTGTATGTATGTATGTATCACACTAATAAGGATATAGTAATAGATAGATAGAGCCCTTGATGACGAGATGCAAAATCGCTGCTTTATAGCTTAGTGTTACGATCCGTCGTACCGTAGTGCCAACAGGGCAAAGATTAGGTCAATAATCACAGTTGTAGCAATTACTGTGACTGAACTAGCCTTTTACGAGGGATCGGTTTCTTACAAGGGACCAGGTCGTAACAAGTCCCCAAACCTGTTCAAAGCGTAACCATAGGAAGCGAATTGACCAACCAATCCAGCAGCTTCTTCAATAGGCAGACACACCCGTCATCACAAAGCTGAAAAGCAACGCTACGGATGCAGAATTAGGAATAGAAACATGTAAAAAAAAATGCTGCACTCCAAAATTCTAATTACTCTTTCTATCTAGGCCCCGCCAAACACCAAAAGGCTTTGAATTCTGATCCCACCATAGCCATTACGATACAACAGCTCCCGACCACGGTGAATCGGAAATTCGGCTATAACAATGATGCTAATATCCTCATTACTGATGCCTGCTTTAGCTAATAGTTGAAGTATTGCACAAAGCGTCCTTCCTGTGGCAAGTACATCATCCACCACCACCACCGATGGCCCCCTTAGAATCAAATCCCGGCTCATCTCAAGCTTCTTCCCTTTCAAATTGTTAGGTTCAGAAGATGAAATGTGTGATGAAGGCTTGTCGATGGAAACAATGGGTGGGGGAAGCTTGCCGGCTTCGCGGATTAGCGCCAAGGGGACGCCAACTTTCTGGGCCAATGCCGATGCAAACACGAAGCCTCCCGCTTCGCAACAGGCCACCATACCAATTTTATCCCAGTCATTTATGAAGTGAGTTTGTAGTAAAGAAGTGCACAAAGCCAACCCGCCTTGCTGTTGGGCGATGTTGAGCACATGGCGGAACTCGATGCCTGTGCGTGGGAAGTCGGGCACAGGGAGCACCATACTAGCCAGTCGCTCCAGGTCCCTATGGAGAAAGGGAAGCAGGTACGTATGGGCAAACCTCCTTACCGCCTCATCTCCTGTTGCTCCATTGTCAAAGACGAGGCTGGGGCAGTAGTCCAGTGTCGTCGAATTCGACTTACAATCGCTGCCATTGTCGCTACTGTTGTGATTTTCGCAATCATGAATTTCGTGTCGATCATCGTCGCCGGCTTGGCATTTCCGGCGAGTCTGCCGCGTCTTTTCGCTAGCTGTGACGCGAATGTCGAGTAATCTACTATTCTGAACTAGATGCGACAAGGTCGCAGTAGGCGCCTCATCTCTCATCCCAGTGATCACCAGCACATCCGCATCTGCGGCTCCGGACACCACATTCAGAAATTGTTTTTCTAGAAGCCAAGAATGTTGTCGCATCTGTTCTTTGAAGAATGCCGTCAATGACCGCCGGTGTTGTTCCTTGTAAGCCCGATCCCATAGCAGACGATCCAAGTCAGCGCCGGTAGCTGTTGCATATTCTCGCTTGATGGCATCGCTAATGCTAGCCTTGTGTACCTTGCGGCGTTGGTCGGCAGATCTAGCGAGCATAGGAACCCAAACGTCGGCGCAGTAGTCCTTTCCGACGCCGCTTTCTCCCGTGACAAGAATAATGAGCTTCTGTTTCTTCGGCCAGCACGTTGTATAAGTCCAAGCTATGTTTTAGCCGGGCCAGGCGCGGTCCATTTGGCCCGAAAGCTTTAGCTGCCAGAGCGGTGTCTCTAGGGTCTGGCCCAAGGTCGGCACCATAAGCTCCGCTGCTCAAGGGCAACAAGCTCCTGGCGACGCCATACACCCACTGTATGGCAGCCTGAGTAACTTTAGTTCCGCTCTGATCACGAGGCCAAACAGCGGTTATCACGATTGACGAGCATTCATTTTCAACATTAATACGGAATTGGAAGCATCGGCATTACAGTGTCTCGCAAATGTTTGCTTTAGCCGTTAATAAAAGCCAAAATACTGTAGAAGTACTACTCTAGGAAGGTATCAATCATGGATAATGAGGGCTAAATAGGGCTAAACTTTCACTTCAGACCTCCAAACTTACCGCCTAAAACCTTATCACATAGAATTTTGACACCCAACGCCCTTATGCAGCTGCGACTGCTCTATGTCTATGTAATCCCACCCGCCGGTAGTGTAAAGTTTTTTTCCTATAAAGAAGAGTAATCTCTCCCCTCTGGAGGCTTTTACTATTTCATCTGAAAAGCACTTTCGTTTTCTTTCTTTTTACCTAGCTAAGGATCTTCATCAAAAACCTTCTCTCGATAAAAAAACAACTCTACTCCCGGTCTTCTAAATCAACTCTACCCCCGGCATAGTGGGTCATACAGGGGCTAATTAAATCAACTCTACTAGAGTTGATAAGAGCCTTACCAACTGTAGGGCCCGAGTGAGAAAATCTAGGACTACGACGTCCTCACACGAGGAGTTCGCAAGTCCCACTACTGAAAACACATGTCTACTCCAGGCTAATTTCATAAACTAATCCTTCTTCGCCCTTATGGTATATATACTACTAGTAGTACCTTAATGTAGAGCTGATGGTATATTTTTTACTACTACCGCTACTAATAGCAATGCAAAGCGGGCCTTTGAGACATCTTCCAGGCATTTTGAAAGCCGCTTCAAGATATGATGTCTCATTTTCCAGCCTCCAAATTCCACCCTTTAAAATCACTGCACCATCATTTCTTAAAATTACCTTATTGCCATGCTGGGAGACATCTCCCAGGCAATTCGAAAGCCGCTTCAAGATATGATGTCTCATTTTCCAGCCTCCAAATTCCACCCTTTAAAATCACTGCCACCAGCATTTCTTGAAAGTACCTTATTGCCATGCTGGCTTTACTCTTTTTTAAACCACTCGTTCAGTCTGCTAATAGCTTTAAGTTTTCCCATGCGACCACCTCCTACAATGACTCTTAATGCAACCCCCGATAAACACAGCCACCCTGACACAACGTCGCCTGCTACCTTCCCAAGGCCCGACAATGCGACATTTAGCGACCATACCAAGATGGTGCTCGAGAATCTTGATGGTGAAAAACGTATTACAGCTCTCCGCCAATGGCTCGTGCAACCCACGAACCCAATCGTACATGATGCGGCTGTGTGCTGGGAATATATCAAAACAGCTATCGCGCCTAAATCGGTTGCACAGGACCGAGGAGATTCTCCTTCCGCAGACGATGAAGCCGCTAAACAACAACTAAAGGAGGCTGCCGATATATATTACTCCAATAACCAGTTTATAGTGCGGCTGGAATTGCTTGACAACTTCCTTCATGACACTAATGAGGCCGTGGGTATTCCTGGGCTGGCGGTGGGCTTGATTCGGGACCTCACTGTTGTTATTATAACTGGTGGTTTAGAAAAGAAGCCCGAGAAGGAATGCCAAGAGATGGTAAAGCAGCTACGGTTCCTTTCCGAATATACTAATCTGGAAAAGCTGGCTGTCGAAATCATGGAGGAGGGGATATGGCAGGCACTGATTGGCCAACGCAAGAAATTATCCGCATAATAGCGCCAGTTGTGAAAGACTTGAAGAGCCAGTTTAATACTCGGCTTTCCATTTCCAAAGTTAGCCCGAATGGTGCATATAAGAATATTACCTCATACTGGTCCCTCCTTGACAAACCCGCGAGGTCCAATTTTAACATCTGCACGGCTACTTCCGATCAGATTATGAAAGTGCAAACGAGACACTGGGCAAATCCGGAGGGGCGGTCTCTACTTGGCTGAGCTATATCTTCGCTATATGGAATAAGAAGAAAGCAACATGTTATTATTGGCTGTAATTTTGAACATTCAGTCTTTTATCTCGAAACATACAAGAACTTATACGAAAGTTGCTAATTTTTGTCAAATTTTCTTGAACTCCCTTGAGAAGCCATCTCCAATCACCACCTTTAGAGTTAAGGTTAATTCGTTCTAAGGAAATCTCTTCGAGCGTTTCCTTGTGGGGGGCTAAGAAACGGACTAGATCGGTAGCTACACACTCAATACCAAAAAGCTCCAGTCTATGTAGCTTTGGTATCTTTAATTTCGAACATATATAAAGAAAGCGGCTTTCATCTTGAGGCGAGAAGTGCAGCCCAAGGGTTGATAAAGCTGGGAATCTTTTAATAAACTTAATCATGATATCTCCCCAGATCTCGTTATCGTCGCGATGTTGTTCTTCCCGAGACATTCTGGCCGGCGTAGGTGATTTAGGATCAATCATTAACCGCAAACACGTCAAAGTTGTCAACTGGACTTGTGACAGTGAAGGTATTTGTAGTAGCTGAGGCCCAACGAAGCAGTTAGTAGGCTTTAGATACCCAAATCGAATGTCAAGCTGTTCTAACCGTGCACCGCCTGCAAAAGGAGCCTCTAACACTGCATGGATAAGCGATTGGATAAACTCGTCGTCACCTAAACGATGCTGGCAGATAAAGCGACAAGGCAAAACACCAATCTCACGAGCCATAAGGTATGCGCCCCAAGGCCGAACAACACCTTTGCTATCATTGATAGTGATGGTTCTGCAGTATCGAAGATTCACCATGGCGACAGATAGAAGGCGAGCAGCATCTCCAGACTCTAGGAGAGTTTTCTGATTCTGTATGTGGCGATTATATGCGTCTTTGTTGATAGGTTTGTAGATTTTATCGACGTCGCTTATATTGAGATACTTGGCAAAGAACGAGTTGTTGGCACAATCGCCATTATCATGACCACTGTTTTGACCACTGTTGTTACCACTATCGCTTCCGTCGTCGTCGTCGTCATCTCCGGCCCCATCATCTTCGCCGTCACCATCTTCGCCGTCATCCTCGCTATCACCATCGCCGGTAGTGCTGCCGCCTTCAGAATTTTCTCTTTGAATCAAGTATTCGAAATATTTATTCAGCAAGCCTCTCTCCGATAATGCATGCAGCCGGTACAATGGCGCTTCCTTCTCCTCTTTCAAAGCCTTATAGACCTCACCGAGGTTTTCAATAAGATGATCGACACAGACCACCAAGTCCTTCACTGAGGGGCCCAATGTTTTATCTTCCGAGATAGAAACGAGAGTATCCAAACTTCGGCGTTCCATCATCACATAGCGTTTATGGAAGTAGCGCTTGATAAATAGTGAAACGGTCGCGTTTTTAATGGCGTGGCAGGTGTGACGAAAATGTAAAAAGTCATGTTTGTTTATATGATTCGAAATCATATGACTTGAAATCATAATAATGAGTTCTTCAGGTAGGCAAAGCAGGACAGCCATTTTAGCTAAAAGAAAGAGCGTGCAGGTAAATTAATTTGTGCAGGACTGTAGAAGCAAGCATGATGGGAGATTTATAGTTTAGTATCGAGCAGCGGCGGTTCTTCCTAATTAGGGCAAATACCTAAATCCACCATAGCTCAAGGAATAGAGAACGTTTCTCGACGGGCGGCGTACGTTTGCCATCAGACGTACGCCGCCCGTCGAGAAACGCGTTCTATTCGCTTACTACTGTGGAGTTTTATCCTCCAGGAGGCGAACTGCAATTAAGGTTTCAACACCACAACTAGTATAAGGCTCAAATAATATATGTATATATATTTTATAATCTGTATTATCCAAACATTCTCATAGATTTGTGTGCTCTATCGCTTTGTGTTATATTGATACTTTGAGGGTGACCAGCAGCCTCTCCATCTGTTCCGCCTTTCCTAAGTAGGATAGACGTTTAACTTCACCTCTGACCCAGCGAATAGAACGCATATCTCGACAAGCGGCGTACGCCTTTCCTAATTAGGGTAGACCTTTAACTTCACCTCTGGCCCAGCGAATAGAGCGCATATCTTGACAAGCGGTGTACCGCCGCCATCAGCTGGAAGTTTACTTGAGATATTTCGCATAGAATAATTTTAGTTGCCCTTGAGTCTACTGTAATTGCTTTACTCTAGGCTAAGTTCAGCCAACCACTCTTTAACCCGACGCACAAATCGGAGTGTAGTGCCCGGCAATACCCCACATGTAACTAGCATCTTAGCATCCACAGCCTGCGCTTCATACATCTTAGAAAGATGATAGACAAGTAGAGCAAATCTGGAATCTGGAACAGCAGTGAGAGAGGCGGTATCAAGTGAGTCGGAGGAAGGGACGCGCAAACTCTCGCGTGGCAGGCTCCTATTATGATCGATGTCATATGGCTTTTTGCTGATGGGGGCTCGCCGCCGAAAGTTGCGTCTCCCTATGATTAGAGTGAACCCAACCACAGCAAAAATGGTGGTTTACGAGGCGGCGGGCAGCTGCATAGCAGCCAACAACAACAGAGTCATAAGAAGGGAGACCAGTGGACGGAAAAGAAGGAAAGAAAATTAATGCGAAAATGCTGGGCTCGACGCGTTGGGAAATGGGCGACAGTGCCCGTTAGGTCCACTTTTACCGGCTGGCGGCAGGCTCGTACACTTGCTAGCTCATTCAAAAAAGCCCACTTTGGACCGCCATGGCCGGTTGTATTGCACACTTCAATCCAATAAACAACATTAATAGTTTCGAAGACATAACTATCCTGTTCGAGTACTGTATTGATATAACAGTAATTAGAAAATGCAGTTTGACTTTTCATAGTATTCCTAGCTGTTCGCTATTTCGGCCTGATTCCAAAACAATATACATGTAAAATACGGTTTAATCATATAACCGCTAAATTGATTCTGGAGTCCTTGGCACGGTGCTTCAGGCATGCGCGGGGCATGATCTGCCCCTGCGACTCATAGAAGAATTTAGACACATCGAATTTATGATGTGCTTCAGAGGCAGTGCAAACCAACTGGACCATAGACGAGCGTAGCTGTGGCCAGCATATGTCGCACCAACAATACGCAGGGAATTCCTCCGACGACCTAGCTGTTGCCACGCGTACAATTTTACTACACAATTTGTTGGAGCAGCACACCATCATATCGGCGACCTTGCTCATGTCCGGCCACTCCTCTCTAAACTCATATCTGCTTGAAATGATCATCGTACCCTTGCTCTTTAGCCATAACTCGTGGCAAATGTTATTGCACCGGTGCGTACTGAAGAAGAACTTGAAGCCTGCCTCTCCAAGGTTAGTTTCGACCAGCCTAAATCGCTCAGGGTCAAGCGTATGGATGGCTGGATCTGTAAGAACGTGGCCAACTCCCTGTAGGTCACTAACTAAAAAGCGACCTCGTGAGCGCTCAAACGTGAAGTGTGAAAACGATTGCGCGGCTTGGTATATTGGGTCATCACAGTTATCTTCATTAACCCAACCAGCGTTGGAGGTGTACTTGATGTAGGTGTCTTCTATCAATGGCTCAAGAGACATGTATTTAACGCTTGCAGCTGTTCCCGACTTGGGTCGCAAGCATGTTACAACGATGAAGTCGATCGAGTGTTCTTCCCCCACCAACGCGTTGAACTCAAACGCAAATGCCTTACATAGCGCTTGGCATCTCATATCGTCGGCCAAGTGCGCCATCTCCTTGCCATATTTTTTTTAGTGATTTGACCACAAGGCGATTAGTGGAGGCCGTCGTGCGGGCGTAAGCCACCACACGTATTGCCCCTTGGGCAAACGGTTGGTCTCGTTTATGAATGGTTAGATCCGTCGTACTCATTTTGATGTTGTCATCGTGAACCATCATTTCGTTTAACGTGCTAGTGCCGATCACCATAACATCGGTGGAAAAAGCTTCCACAGCAGCGTCTCATTCAACCAGCCTGGTGTATCCCATTGCGGCGGAGAGGTCTCCAACAATTCTTCAACGCCACTCTCATCCTCCCTGACGGCTGAGAGCTGTAGGCCCAGCGGCCTACGGTTTCGAGTCTTGGCTGTTCTCGCAGCAGACGCAGCTGCTACACTTACAATACGAGAAACTAAAGTTGTGATATTCTTAACAACCAAACGCCGTAGCGCGTTATAGTTAGTGCCAAGTTCTAACTCCTCAAATTGCAGCACAGATTGAGTGCGGCGTCTGGAGATAACACCCCTACCAAGGTCACTGTCGGACCTGATAGATTTGCTGCATTCTTGGCTGTAGTATCTGTTGGACTGTTAAGCTTGCAGTGTGAAGAGGCCAGAGCATATTCTTGGAAGAATGTAAAAGCCATGCGATCCGTTGTATTGTTAATACGTAGTAGAGTGTAATTGATGTTTAGCTCGATCATCTGCTTAAGTAGAATTTCATAAGTCAGGTGGTGCGGCTCGCTCCCAGGCTTGGCGTATGTGTCGCTTCCTCTGCCTAGGTCGTGTAAAGTGCAGCCGTGCGGCGGCGCGTCCGCAATGTGTATAATACACCGTGTTGGATGTTTCCACTCTGCGTTGAGGCTCTGCCGAATACCACCGAGGACATCTTCTGGTGCATCAGCACCGCCTGTAGCGTGCAGCTGATTGAGAAATGAGAGCACTTGATCGGCCTCAGGAGTAAAATCGAGAAATTGGATGTTGGACGACTCTCCGTGATCCTTATACCCCACAACCGCGATGCGTAGGGAGGCTTCGTTGAAGAATGTCATTTTTATTTCGTTGATGATGCTTTTGACTTGGCCCTTAGCTGCTTCAATATAGGACTGCATAGAGCCAGTGGTGTCCATGAGAAATAACAAGTCAGTAGAGCAGGCTGCTTTGAACAGTCCGTCAGAACGTGGTGGAGCGACCGCCCTCGTCACATCGTACTTAAGCTGGAGGATGCGGAGCTCAGCTTCAGTAGTAGATAACCCTTTCGAACAGCTTTTACCAAGCGAAGCGTGTAGCATAGTATCTGCTAGAGATCGCACATCGTCAAGCGAGGTGCGCGTCCGGGACATGGGGCTACACAACGGAAGAGAACAGTTGGATGCCATGCTGGAGTTATAGTAATAGGTAAGTAGGCTTAAGGATTAGATGAAAAATCATTAATGTGATGGTGAGAAATAGCTAAGAAAGTATCCCAAGGTAAATGGAAGCCTAATTATAATATAGCCTTACAAGAGGGAGAAAACACCAACTAAGTTTTCTATGGGGGGAGAGGGGTTCACTCTCCACAACCCCGCTTGACTGTAGGCCTCCTGCATTTCATACTACCTGGCTGGTATATATCTGTCACTGTCTTCCTATATGAAATAATGGTGAGAAAATTTCGGTACACTCTGTGACCAGTGTGGTCGGTCTAGGTTGGATAGTAATTAGCTTCGTTACAATGTAGCAGACTGCTTTTATTGAAGATTAAGGTGTTATATACTTAGTAATAAACTGGTATCGATAGCAGCAGACGGCTCAAGCCCTCTGCCATCACTCACAGTACATCGCGGTTACAATTGCAGTGGGTGTCGGGTAATTAACCAATTGTCGTAGACGGGAGGGAAGCTCACGAGCAGAGCAATCTCCATATTGATGACGAATTCTATTGAATGAAAGGTCGACTCTAAACCGGTAATTGCGGCTGAAATAGTGGGAAGAATTATATCTTCCGAGAAACTCAAAGCCGAATGCCGCGCTTTGGCCGATGGGCTACATGAATTTGGTGTAAATGAAAAAAATCTTGAGAGGGTGCAATGATTCCTCCTCGACACACATGGTCCATGCTGAAGTTCTTATTCTTGACTATGTACTGAATTACTTGCGTGGCTCTACTGATGCCGGATTCTTGAAAAATTGGAGATATATCGGGCGCAGCAAGCCAAATTGTCGTCTCTGCAATTATTGTTTCGCAGAGCATCCAACCGGAATGCGGATTCGTGAGTCACATAATAAATCTCTATCCTGTTCTTCTGTGGTATTTGTTGCCTACATAGGCAATTGTCGCCTACGCCCCCGATCTTCTAAATCGACGGCAGAAACTAGAGCATCTTAGTAACCATGTTTGCCGCCAATAATGATAGCTCTTTCCTTAAACTTACGCTAAACGTGCTCGCATTAATCTTCGAATCCAGTTTTTTAGTTGATGCTTCTACCATTAGTATTAATATTAGCATTGTATCGCAGAGCCGGATCCCAAGGCGGCTCTCGAGACAGCATTACGGCCTAGCTTGGAGATAAAGCAACAGGCATTAACTATCTTCTTCCATAATCTTATAATAGTCCAGTATCATGCATATCGGCGCTTTATAAATGTCTGCAAAAATACACTCTCGCCATTGCTTGAATCCGGACTTATGAAAAACATGTTGAACTCGGAGATGCAGGTTACAGTATTGCAATTGATTTTGTAATAGATGTAAGATTCAATCTAACTGGACAAGGGTCAGAGGTCAAATATTAGCTCTACATAGGTATGCAAAAATCAATTCTGAGACCCTCGTACATGCTCAATTCAACCAAATTACAAATGACGCTGTACTAAGTAGACTTCGATGTGCCCGTACATACTCGTAGGTCTATGCTTACCCCTTAATCGTGTATAGATAAGAAGGATGTAAGTCAACGAATTATGGCGTCCACTTGGCACGATATATTGCGCGGAGGTTAGCATACCACCTGAATTCAAGTCAAGCTCCATAACCTCTTCCGTCTTGCTTATGTACTAACTGAATCTAAAGAATCTAACTTTATGCCTAACCTAATGCTTGGTCTGACTTAATTGCTATTCTGGACCAATGTTTATTCTAATCTCAAGGATATTCAAGCCCAATACCTATTCCAAACTCTATGTGTCTGCTGTGAAGTATCGTTCCCGCATTCCTATAATATCGTAGAGGGTAGGTAGATTCTCAAGGGGTAGATGCGTATATCTGAGTTGGCAGACAGGACAGGATATCCAATTAATCACTTAAAGGTTAATGCGCAGTCAATAGATAAGATGCAACTCATATCTAATACTATTATGCTGTTTACGACTGATTATCTGGTTATTCTAATTATTGTAATTGTTAACGTCTTATATAGTTAGTTATCTTCTTCAGGACCGCTATTGCCCATCGGTCCAGTATACGGAGGAGCGCTCGCGTGTGTCGGTCCTATTAGGACCGCTCTGCTGGTTGCAGCTTAGAATTGAGGCTGTTACGGCTTTCTCAGACTGGGTTAAATATAGTTGTTGTCAGGCAGGGATACAGAATCCGGCCAGTTTGTGTCCTACCTTCTACATATTAACTTTTGAACATTATCATCAATAAAGATCCACCCAAATGGACCATAATAATTCTTTAGACATAGTATGTTTCAGAAAGCCTTTCTCTATCGATCGATATAGGTTTATCTTGTGCACTGCCATGGCCCATGATGGCCAGGCTGCGCCACATGCATGAGATGTAAGCTGCATTAAGGCGAGCTATTGTGGAAAGGTTCTATCAACACCGCAACCAGCTGCCGCCGGATGTATATAAAGAGTTATTACACGCAGACGGCGTACTGGGTGTTCATAACCTCGTTATTAGCTACGTCACTAGAACCGGCTCGATAGACTTAACCTATGTCTGTCAACATAAACCCGGCTAGTTTTATCACTTGAGGACTGTTCTACACCTTAAAGACCAGATGTGTGACCTGATCGACCAGGCGTGCACGAGCCATCCAAGAGGGGGGATTTGCCGGGGTATGAGTGTTTAGTCCGATTAACGGCACCAAGACATAATGGAGAGGCGAGCTGTACGCCATCAACATTGGCCTGAGTGTCGACGTCAAGCAGACTCTAGGAGTTGTCAGGTTTCCTAATTTCTCATTAAATCACAAGGGTCCCCTACGCAACAGTGACATTGATCCCGAGGGCAAGAGTTGCATTGTATATGCCATCAAGGGCCATGGTGCCTTTTCGAGATCTTTGCAAAGTGAATCCCAAGATGTCAAGCAACTGCCTGAGCAAACTGAAACACAGTGCCTAACTTTAATCACCGTCTCGTCGATTCAGCCCTCAAAGGCGTTCGTGAGGTAGTTGCGGATTGCGGAGCGTTTGGAAGTCGCTTTTCCAGGGAGTGATCTTGTGTCCTGGATTTTTCCCTGGGCGGCTATGGCTCTGGTATCGGCAACACGACTGTCTGGGCATATAAGCGCCGAGATCGATTTGCGAAATCGTGGTACCATTCAGGAGTCATGCTTCACAAAATTACAGACGTACACAGCAAAGACATTGACTTGTTAGATGAAAGGAAGCTGAGTGCCAACTTTGATTCGTGGCAGTACACGGCAAAATACTGAAAGCCGTCCGCGATGTGTTGAAAGGGCAAGGGACGGATGCTTTTTGCAATAATTGAAAATTGTAGAGTGGAAAATAGGAAAAGCGGGATGGCACTGCGGCGATTTTTACTGCATCACATCAGAATTAGAATACCCGTGCAAGCTTCGGGTCGCCAATAAGGATCCTGGTGTACCTCATACAAGTTTCCTCCTTCAGCTTGTGAAGTAGTGGCTGTAAGGATGACCGACCAGCAATAAATGAGTTGAGCTATTACTGGTCAAATTTAGCTTTTTATCCTTCAATGAGCTCCGTGCACGTGAAAATTAGGCGCTCGGGCGAGTCTAACAATGTGGAAAGGGCTGAAGTACAATCGCCTCTGGCACCTATTTACAATTCTTCTCACGCGTAAGCTTGTCGCTAGACGCCAGCGCCTATAATGGCTTTTCAGTAATAATACTCAGGGCACTTGGGTCAACAACGGTTCCAGTTACCCCGCTTCAATGATGAGGCGGCGTGGATTTATCACCGTGAACTACCCTGGAGTGTGATAAAGACGACATGCAATTCGATTCGCTGGCGATGGTATGTACGCCGCTCATCGAGTACGTCTTGGCGATCGGTGATGGCTCCCGACGTCAGGAGACTTGATATCCATGA
This sequence comes from Trichoderma gamsii, assembly GCF_001481775.2. Taxonomy (NCBI): domain Eukaryota; kingdom Fungi; phylum Ascomycota; class Sordariomycetes; order Hypocreales; family Hypocreaceae; genus Trichoderma; species Trichoderma gamsii. The sequence continues at coordinate 12,391 of NW_020171415.1, read as the reverse complement.
CACCACGTGAATCTGATGCCAGCGTCATAATTACATCTACACTGCAAACTGTTGCGAAGATGTCGTGGCCACCATTCCTATGGCCGAAATCCAGCTGACCTGAAGCTAGCAGTGTCTCAGGGTGCATAAAACTCAAATCCTTGGATCATCTTGTCGGAGTCATCACTTTAGCAGTATCACATCGATAGCAGAGCAGTGGCAATCTTGATATTACGACGACAAGACCATCGCTTAACCTGCATTCATGAGTATGTATGACCTACTTGCAACCCGAGGGTTTTGCCTTTCTATGAATAGAAGTGTTTTGGTACTATATCTAGGTCAACGATACCCTAGACATAGGAGTTCGTTCGGTAGAAATGGAAGTTTAAATCAGCGCTGGAATTCATGGTTCCAAAGAAAACCACAAAGCACGAACCTAATTAGACCTTACCACACTTCTCAGTACCCATCACGGGAATCTCGCCTAATGGCTCTCGAACTCAAATGTCGAGGCGATTTCCGCAACGTCGACGACCTCTCTGACTTTGAATTCAACGATTTATATCTCGACGCCATGTCAGGGTCCCTCGAGTTCATGGACGACACAGCTAATAAGACGTTCATATCACAGTCTCTCACCGACCAACAGACCAGCCCCAGCTTCCTCCAACCACAGATATATAACCCCCAATCTTCATCCTGGGCACCTTTTAGCAATGAAGCCAGAACACTTAGGCGGGGAGATGTCCTAAAAATTGCATCCTGGAACTTGTTTTTCTCGGTTCCCGCCGCCGCCGCCCGTGCCGCCGCCGCCATCGCCTATTTGCGGACCATGTTTGGCCAAGAACCTCACAACCTCGTGGTACTGTTCCAAGAACTCCGCCAAGAATCACTAGAGGCCATCCTGGAGGACAAGTGGACTCAACAAAACTTCGTCCTCTCCGATACGGAGCCACCATACTTCGATTATGCAGATAATGAATCCTTTGACGAGAAACCCGACCGCATACCCAGTCGATATTTTACTCTCATGATTTCGCGGAATTTGCCAATATCAAACTGCTTCCGTGTCCCCTTCGTCTCTAAAATGGAGAGAGATGCCCTTGTGGTTGACTTTCCCGTGTCCAAGGACCATGGCCCCGAAGCATCAAAACGGCCACTTCGCCTGTGCACAACGCACCTTGAGTCACTCTACACAGAAAAAGAGCTCCGTTTTCGCCAACTCGTCCAAGTATCAGCGCTACTGAAGGGCGACTCGCCTCAGGAGCAGAGAATTTATGGAGGGCTGGTTGGCGGCGACATGAATTCAGTTGATCCGTCCGAGCACAACACCCACCGAGCACCCGAGGTAGGCCTGAAGGACGTTTGGGAAGATGAGCCAGCGCCGACACCGCCGGCCTTAAAGCCCTTCCAGAAAGATATCACATATGGTAAAGCCAGAGGAAATACGTGGGGCTACCAATCCGACAGAGCCAGAACACGAAAACGGTTGGACAAGTTTCTCTACAGGGTCCATTGAAACGTTTTCGTTGAGTGAAGCTCAGGACACCACTGGAAAATTGGGTCGCTTTGGAATAGGGCTGAAAGCCAAAGCCGGTTTAGATGATGTTTGGGTCAGCGATCACTTTGGGATCACTGTAGGTATTAAGGTTGTCTGAGGGCTTGAACCCCGACAGATAGGTTCGCTTACATTCCCTAATCATTCCTTGCCCATCGAATTCAACCAGACTCATATAAACCAAAAAGCACTGTACACCCAGCGTCTCCTAAAGAAAATTAAATCTCTCAGCTGCTCTCTAATCCCATCCACGAATAGTTCCTCGTCTCCACTCACAACATTCGGATAATGAGCGAAACCTCTTGGGAGGAGGTAAGTTCAAACAAGTACTAGCAGTTCAACCGGTGACTGCCTAACACCTAAAGATACTCTCTCCATCATGTCCGGCCCCATCGCAATAAGAGAAATGGAAATGGACAAAAATAAGCCTGATGCATCCGCCCTGCCGCCATCCAAAGCAGTAGAGAATCAACCTTTAGCGAACAAATCACTTATGATTCGAAGTACGCAAGAGCCGCACCGCATCCTTACTCTCTGCAATGGAGAGTTAAAATTCTTATCTAAGCCCACCCCTGGAGGCGGCGCTTTCTGGCATTGTGTTAAGAAAGATGGCTGGTATGGATTCCGCAACACTGTTTCCGGTGCGTATCTCGGCCACGATTCCCAAGGAAAAATCAGGGCCACGCAACCCCACCATAAAAGTGACGAATATTTCATCATGGATAGGCATGAGAAGGGTGATTATATCCTACTGATGAGAAAGGACGCTGAATTGTTGCAAGATGGGAAATCGTTAGTCTAGCAGAAAGAGACTGGCACAGCTTGGAATTTTATTGACGTCCAGTATGTTCATCATTCTGTGTCAATTGTGTATTCTAATATGTTAATGGAAAATCTGCGATGGGATTTATTTTGATATATTTTAGTTCCGTTTTAACACAATCTCTTAATGTTAGTGATATTAACATTCGCAATAGTACTATGTCTCCGTAGCAAACGGGTCTGAAAGAACTTTTGCCTAGAGACTAGGTTAGTGAGAGCCGCAACAATGCTATTTTGCACTCTTATACTAGTCAAAAGTTTTAATAACTAGCTTTGTCTAAGATTGATATTCTATAAGCTACGCGGCTGTTACTCAAAGGTAAAAGTCCAGGAACTTAAGAGAAAAAGTTCTTCGTTATTGTTGACTTACATTCCGAACTGAGTAGAGGTTTAGGATTAGGATCCTGATCGCAATTGGAGCAAATATTCTGTAAGCAGCAGCTGCCTATGGGGATCAACCTAGCCCGAGGGACCCGTGACGCAACAGAGTGATTTTGAGCTTTCTGCGTTGTCCTCCATACATCGGCAACCATGAACCCTCCCGGACGTGTTTCGCCGGGGAAGCTGTTACATAGAGACTGCATCATGACTCCACATTGAGATCATGAGAAGAGAGCGGGGCGGTGTAGCCAATAGCAATGTTCTGAATTTCAATTTGCAGACCTGAATGAATTTGTACGTGCTTGAAAATCGCTCACAGTCGCTACACACCGACCGCGATAGCAATATGACAGCCCGATTCAAGTATTGTTGGAGTCAAGATTTCCACAACTCTATAAGCTTAGCTTTGGCAGCTTGCTCGTTCTTTCTTGCCAACCTTAATTTTCCAAGCAGTCTCGAAGCGTCGCCTTCTGATTCTAAATTTGATTCTAATTGTTTGAATATAAAATACGCAATCAGCCGCTTTTCGGCATGGGATGTATTATACTGCCCCGAAACGCCTTGATCATAGTCTAGGTTAGGCCTAAGAAAAATTTAATTGCTTAATAAAAATTCATGACCTCGGTCGTCCAGTGCTTTCCAAATGACGAAATTTTCGACTTGATTGCGCTCCCAGCCACTTTTTGCATAGACGTCGGGAAACCCTCCATAACAGCGCATGACAATTTTCGAACAGCTTAACCGCTGGACTAGTTGCTCTTATCCCTGGAATCGTTTTTTGATTACCTGCGTTAAAACAACGCCTACAAGCCAGTACGTTGAAGACCAACATACCATGGAACTTTAGATACACGATTCTTGTGGTTATTTTTTGGCCATACATCCATTGACTCATGAAAAAATAAGTTTAATATCCCTGGTTGACATAAATTTTTGAAGTGGCCTGGGTTCCCGGCCACAAGGACATACATGGCAACGAAGTTGCAGACAAACTCGCCAAGGAAGGATCAGAGCTTCCGACCCCCCCATCTAGGACCGCAACGATCACCCACATCAAAAGGTGGGCCAAAAGCGAGAGGAAACGGCTCCGGGAGCTAGACTGGGACCAGAACCGACCGCCTTACTACAGACGCTGGCGACTAGACGCCCTCGCCAAACCCCCGGAACTACAGCTGCCGAGGGCCATACTCCATAGGCTGTACGCGGAGAGGTCGGGCCACGGCGACTTCGTCGAGTACCACGAGAGATTCGGACATGACACCAGGCCCACTTGCAAGTGCGGGGAGCCAAGAACACAAGGCCATTTCGTAGAATGCAGGATGGTCAAACCCTTCCTGCCAGATGTCCCCGACAAGGACCTCCTCATGAGCATCACACCCCTCAGATACCTACTCGGGCCAAACGGCTACAAACATTTCCAGACACTAGTGGAGGACACAAGCCCTTACGGCCCTGCCCCCCAAGACACAGATTGACACAGGCACCAGAATGACACACACCTTTCCTTTGTTTCGTATGACACGTAGCGAACGCGGACTCTGACACGCGGCTCCTACCGTCCTATTGCCCAGAAGGGATTTATGTAACTAGCTTACTTAGTGGACGTTAATATTAAAACAAACAAACAAACAAACAAACATAAATTTTTGAAGGAAGAGTATGTACTTACGATTCTCCCATATCTCCTAGAGGAAAACCGTCTGGCAATAATTTGACATGATATCAGATTATACATTATTCACAATATATGGGGATGTAGCCTTCCTAACATAACGTGGGAAGTAAAAGATATAATAGTCCACCCGCTGGGTATGCATGTACGTACCTTTTTTTTCCTCTCATTCTTTTGAAGCGCTTCCGTAATTTTACCTACCCTGGCATAGGGCACGTGATAGTGCGCTACTGTGTGGCGCGGCTGATGCTTTGTTAGTAAATGGAACAGGACTTGCTCCCATTTTTCAGCTTCTTTGCACAGCCAGAGCCAAAATGGCGTCTCCCACCGAACGAACTTCTCTGAAAATTGATATGATAGGAGACTTCTCATATCTATTTGCCAATGAGATTAGTGAGCGCTTGACAACAGCGATCCAAGACCGGGAAGAGGCCACTCCAGAACCAATATACGCAGATCCCACAGTTAAGCCGTGCTATCAATTAATTTGCGAGCAGAAGCGAGCCCATTTCGAAAGTGCGGAAGCTGAGAAGATCCGACAATTAATTTCCAAACGCGAGTACTGGGAACTAGAAGCGAAATTCCTTAAAGCCGCCGCTGAACAATGCCTGCAGAAGGTTAGGAACGATCCGCTAGAATATTGGCGAACTTGTGCGAACGGGTGGGGAGCCCTGTTGAAAGGGATTGGAATTCCATTGTCTGAAATCTATAAGATCCGAAAGTCCATTGATGTGCCGTTTTATTGGAAGTCCGAGTCAGAGCTCTTCGAAAGAGAGGCGAAGCGCCAAGAGATGGAACTGAGAGAGCTATGGAAGGCTCAAGCGCGACGCCAGGTGCGCCGAACGCAGCAGACAACGAAGACGCAACGGCCGCTTCGAAATACGAAATCGCGAGCAGCTGATTGTGTGTCTAGTCGGACTAGATCTCAGAAATCCCGCGTACAAAAAAGCTATCCATCATGCACAACACGGCAATGACAAGCGCCGGCGCGTCGGCGCGTCTTCGTCTGCCCTAATTGGCCCTTGGGTGAGACGGGAGTTAGCCAGACGACCCCGCCTCTCGACACTTTATCGTTACCTGCTGGCTACAGCACCTCGATCCTCCAACACTCTTCGATATGATGCCAGACGTTACCGACACATCTCTTGACTATTCCGATATTGTGCTATTCTTAGGGCACTTTACTCAGATCGACAACGTCGTCGAACTGACCAAAAACGCGAGATATGTGTTTAAACCTCCTATGAACGAACATGGGCCGAACGCGGATTGGCTAGGTGGTGGATGCGTCAAGCGGCCTAAAACTCCTGTGCTTTACCTTGCATTTGGCCAAAGTATGTCCTCGCCAGACGGCTGGGTGTGTGGCTCGGCGACTGGGTCCGTGGATATTCAATTAGCACCGGACAACACGACTGGCATCAGCAAGCGCCACTTTCGAATTGACATCGAGCCTGCTACACATCACCCAAGGGTGACTTGCCTAGGACAGAGTTTACAGGTTACGATTGGCGATCATTCTAAGCCGACTCTTCTCACACGCGATGACGCCATAGAGATTCCCACCTGGGCCACATTCGATCTTGGTGGTGTCGCGTTTCAAGCATGGCGCCCTAAACTTCTGCCCACAGCTCTCCGAGCCTACAAAAAAAAGTCCTTGGAGTTCAGCCTAGGTTGCATGAATGACTTACCAACTTACTTCCCTGCCATCGAGAATGACCCGGAGACGATAACCTCTAATGTACGCTATGGCAAAACAAGGGTCTATGTGAAGCAGGACATAGAAGCAAGAGGAGCAACAGCGTCAGTCATGCTGGTCCTCGATCGAGACACTGGAGAACAATTTGCTGCTAAAGAGCCATATTATAAGTCGTCAGACAACGATGGGATCCGGAGAAAGCGGTATGAGGAACTAAAGAGGGAGTACGAGCATAGCACCAGTTTTGACCACGTAAGTTTTAGCCTCCTTAACGCTGTCAGCCGCTGATGATAGCACTAGCCCCATATCGTGAGAGCTTATGAAGTTGTGCGAGCGAAAGACCCTAGGCATCCGCCATGGCTCATCTTGCCGTGGATCCCCACTTGCCTCGATCCTAAAAAACTGAGGGAACAAGACATAATCGTTTTTTCCACTCAGATTCTCAGTGCAATTGCATTCTTACATTCTAGGGACACGACACATCGTGACCTGAAACCAGACAACATTCTTATGCAGGACGGCGACTTCAAGCTCGCAGATTTCGGTACCACCTGCCGACAAGTACAGCCAAACATGGATACCTTCACTGGATCGCCTCTGTACTTGGCCCCTGAAATCCTAGAGCAACCGCGAAGCTATACCAGTAAAGTGGACATGTTTTCTTTTGGACTTGTGCTTCTGCAATGCGTCTCTGAGTGGGATCCCCTTTCAGATTCCGATGGCGCTGATAGCGCTCTGGATGCCTCCGCACGAGCCCGCTGGATGCACAAAGTCATTCTCCCACACATTGAGGAAGCATCGGAACGATTTCGACCACTACTACGGGGTTTACTCCGAAAGCGGCCGGAAGATAGATGGTCTGCACTTTGGTCTTTAGCATGGCTATCTAGAAATACCGAAAGCCTTGAGACTAAGGAAAATCTAGAGCCGGATCCACAAGATCCGCATACCAGTCCAAAGGGACGGACGGACTTTGACGAAGAAACAGTACGCGGCGGCAAGAGCAAGCGGCGAATCTCCGCGTTAAGCAGCGGGGACTGTGATTCCATGAATCTTCACCGAGCACCTTCTTGGCAGCCCAAGTCACCTGTGCTCGGAGAACCGCAAAATAGTTCTCATGGCGACAGCCCGGATCCAACGGCAGAGTTGCCGTCCACCTTGCCATGGGAACCATACTCTCACGAACCAATCCCACCGTCACCATCATGGGCACCAACACCAGCACGGGACGAGGGAGAGTTTCCCACATTAGAGGAGACAGAGGAATTTATGGATATTAGCCATGTAGAGTTTGCCGCGGACTGGATTAAGGGCTGGAGTGAAGAAAAATAACCGACGCCAGATTTTCAGATAGCCCTTTGTTCCACTTTTAGAATCGACAGCAAGGTCAATAAGTAATAAGTAGTTCCAAGAAACACTCAAATGCCACAGAGCCCCAACCCATTTATTGCCGAAATACATAGCGTTATGGGTAAAGAGAGTGCAGAAATTATTTATCAATCATTTAACACTCCGTTTGGCGCGCGGCGTAAAGTTAAAAGACCGTTACTTGACGTCCTGCCTACATTGGCAAGACTCTGATCAACTCTAGTAGAGTTGATTTATTTAACCCTACGAGTGTTCTATGCATCTCATTCCAAGGGACCCGTTGGTTGTAAGCTTGCAGTTTACGTAGTTTCCTTTACATACGTACTCCATAGCTGAACGCCAGTCATACCAAATAATCTCAAAAAGATTGGTCGGCCTCGAAAACTCGCCTCAAAAGCGGAGAAAATGCAGCTAACTTTTTTAGTTGGATATATACTTGAAGCTGCTGTTGACATAGATAATGAGCTGATGAAAGCTGCAGCGGATAGTATGAATGAGATGAATGGGTTTTTTGGTGCAGCCGACCAACAGCTTGGGCTTGGGCTTGACTCGGATATGATTTCGAACTCGGGAGGATTTATAACTGCTGAAGACGGAACTGTTGGTCGAAGCTCGACAAGTGTCCATGCCGAGACAAACGTCGCTATATGGTCGCCAACCCACCCAACAGCTTTCGACAAAATTCCTAAAGCTACCATTTCTACTCGCCTGGGAACTATGCACTCGCACCAAGAGGTTAAAGCGGCACTCGAGGCAACCAAAGGTGTTGACCAGACGTTTTGCTATCTGTCAACGTTATTCTCGTCTTCTCTGCCTCTCAGTATGAGCACACTATGCACTGTCACAAGGTTCTCCAAATGCTAGAAGACCGTTCGATGCGTATAAATATCAATGACTGTGTTTTCAATTCTAAAGAAAAGCATCGACGCAGGTATTCAATTGGAGCAAGTCGGACATCACAAGATCTACATGGTTATGAACAAGGGCGTGCAAGGGCGTTCGTAAAACCAGTCTACTTAGTTTACTTTACAATCTGTCTACCATTCTGAGTTGACTTTCATACTTTAATAATATTTTTACCATATATGAGCCATGTGGCTTATTACTCTGCTTACAATGCCGCGCTGCGATCCGACCTTCAGAGAAGACGATTAAGTCTCATTTTCGGAAACAGCACAAGCTAAAGGGTGCGAATTACAATGTGTGATCGGCTTTTACTACTACTCAATCGGCGCAAGGGTTACAATTAACGATCCGCAATCCGTCGAGCTCCCCGCGGACTACAGCCAGCCACTTGGCTGGTTGGAAAGCTTTCAAGGATATAGCTGTAACGCATGCCGCTTCTTGACCATCAACCAAAAGAACGCCATCACCCATCGGACTCAAAGCGGGCACAGGTTCAGCCCGGGAGAAACGGGGTGGAAGAGCGTCACGCTGCAGACATTTTCACGAGGCGCGCATGCCAGGTATTGGATCGTCGACGCAATTGGTCAACCTATTGATGCGGTTAGCGATGGCAACGGAATTGATGCCGACGACGACGGTAACGATGATGTTACTGCGTTGACGAAAATGGCCGAGGTTTGCGAGCAAGGCATACTAGAGGAAGATAAAAAAAAACGGGAGCTCGTGGAGGCGCTAGGCGGAGTCAATACAGATTCACGATGGGTCAGGTTTATGAAGCTGGCCCAGCATCTAAAAGATAAGAACCGGAAGATGCGTTATGAGACAGCTGCTCCGCTGGCGCCGGAAGCGGTCGAAAAACGGTGGAATCATCAAGAGGCGATCAAGGTGAACCGACGGCTTCGGCAGCTTGGAGATAGCTACGACCGGGTTCTCGCAAGGTGCACAAAGCGACTCGACCGAGTACCGGACCAGACGCTTAAGTGGCTCGGCAGCATTGACGCGACGAGGGCATCGAGCGAGCCGTCCGGCAAGAAGCACGAGACATCGACGACGGAGCGATACAGCTCATACTGGAGGCGATATCTCTGCTACTGTGTCCGGGTCTGGCCGCTGGGGCGCTCCGATGCCAGGAAGGGGCACGGGATTCGGTTCAGCGACGCGCAGTGGGCCGGGCTTGGGGATGTCGTCCGACGGCTAGCAACGAAGCTGCAGACAAACTCGCAAAGGAAGGATCAGAGCTTCCGACCCCACAATCCAGGACTGCAACGATCACCCACATCAAAAGGTGGGCCAAAAGTGAGAGGAAACGGCTCCGGGAGCTAGACTGGGACCAGAACCGACCGCCTTACTACAGACGCTGGCGACTAGACGCTCTCGCCAAACCCCGGAACTCCAACTGCCAAGGGCTATACTACACAGCCTCTACGCGGAGAGATCGGGCCACGGCGACTTTGTTGAGTACCACGAAAGATTCGGACACGATACCAGACCCACCTTCAAGTGCGGCGAGCCAAGGACACAAGGCCACTTTGCGGAATGCAGAATGGTCCGCCCCTTCCTACCAGAAGTCCTCGAGAGAGATCTCCGAGCAGGTATCACCCCCCTCTCCTACTTATTAGGACCAGAGGGATACAAACACTTTTAGACACTAGTGGAGGACACCGGCCCTTACGGCCCTGCCCCCCAAGACACAGACTGACACAAACACAAGATTGACAGAGCACTTTTCCTTTGTTTCGTATGACACGTAGCGAACGCGGATTCTGAACCTGCGGCTCCTACCGTCCTATTGCCCAGAAGGGATTTATGTAACTAGCTTAATTAGTGGACGTTAATATTAAAACAAACAAACAAACAAACAAACATAGCATGGCATAGTGGCCATAGGCCTATCCAGAGATACTCTACGTACGGACTTGATGGAGCATACCCCAATCAATTTCACCCAGCGCTTCTACAGCTTTACCACAGGGCATCTGAGCAGTGGCTCGCGTTTCTCCATCTTCAGGTTGAGGAATGCAGGGATAATACTATCGCCAACCCTAGTTGAACAGCTCTAAGCCAGCGCCCTCACAGTAAGGACTAAAGGAGCAGCTATAGGATTATAGATAGCCATACCGACCAACAAAGTATTTCAAGCCACTCGATCCAGAAACGGCCGTTCGCACAGGAGGTACTTCCTCACTGGCAGTCACCGACTCCACCACCAAAGAGGCATTGCCGCAACAAGGCGCTGCCGCCCGAGGCAAATGATAGCCACAGCTTACGGGAGGATGGAGATATAACGACGCTCAGAAGGCAAAAACCGGAGAATGAACTATCCTCGGTAGATTTTGACGCACCCTCTCAACAGATAGAAGAGACATCGCCACCAAATCTATACAGCTCATTCGTATTATCTCTTCTAGAAGCACATTGGTCACATTCCCTCCAATACCGTGATCGGCCTCTCGAAGCTTCCTCAAATCGCCGAGGTATGCTCTCGTCGCTTACAGATCCAGGAGCGCCTCACCAAACAGGTTGCTTATGCCGTTATGGATATCGTGAAGCCTCGAGGTGTTGCCGTCATTATGGAATGGAGCCACCTGTGCATGGTGATACGTGGCGTTGAGAAAACTAATACGACAACCCTGACAAGCTGCATGCTGGGTTGCTTTGAGCGCAAGAGTAAACACGAAACAAGTTCATGCAGTTTGTCGGAGTGAACCGGTAGGATGAACAGGGACCGGACTGACGGGTTTATTTGCGGATATGTGGGAGGTTGGGGTTATACGCATATCACAAAACGAGCAGTAAAAGACGTTTTCGTGGATCCTGACTCTGTCATGGCGGTGCACGAGATAAACCTTTTCGATTAATAAGAAAAGGGCTTCCTAAAACAGAAGCACACGTTGAGTGAAAGCAAGCAGCGCCAACTTCCGTCCGGATCCTGCATTGCATTTATTAAGGCGAGGTGGGGCGTCTATTTTAACGGCATTGGCATGATCTTAGCGGATTGCTGTGGCAGATCACTATCTAGAGTGCAGAGCGAGGAAGCTAGGCTGCTATCAAGGTATTTTCATATTTAATTGAGATCTTAAACACCTTGAGCTGCCAGTAGCAGGATAGCTGACAACTACGGCTATGTTGCTTCGTCGTTTTCCCAGTGAAATATCCTCCTTTTTCATTTGGTTTTATATCACATTATCGCTTATTCCTACACTACATATAGTATTCACATTTACAGTTTACACACAACCGTATTAGAAACACCATTCCTATCTGTTGGCCAACACTCGCTGCTTCTTAGGTAGACAGTGGTTGGAAGGGTGCGGGTCAGGGCCATCAGATCCGTCGAGGTTTGACGCTGCCCGAACGCGGATCCCTACATTAGAGTTGATACCAGGTAGTATTGATTTAATTAACCCTTGTATGACCCACAATGTCGGGGGTAGAGTTGATTTAAAAGGACCGGGAGTAGCCTATGTATTTAAGTGACAAGAGAATAAGAAATCTTCTTTAGCATCGATAAAGTCTGCTCGCCTTCTTTCACTCTATTAGAAGATTCCTATCTTTCAACGTATTATAGATAGGAGGCGAATAGCTCATTCTAAGGCAATTGATCTGAAGATTTGGAAGTTACTCTCTGACATTTGCAACTTCAAACGTGAATAGCGAGCTCAACGTGGAGGCTGTATCCAGGTAGACGGCAATAGGCTACTCATAGTAAACCATTCTTTAGTCATCATTATCCGTCCATCGATGTATTGAGCCAGCTTATTCCATGGGGAGCCATAATCCCTTCTCCAGTACAGGCACCATATCGGAAGTGGGGGAGCCTTCCTCGCTCCAATGATGTCTTAACCACAATTTCACATCCTGTATTTCATCAATCTTCTTAAAAAAGCCCTTTAGCTGATACAAGATACAGTCAATCCACCAAATATGTCCTGAGAAGTTAGTACTATCATCAGGTAATCGGACTAAGACTCACCAAGCTGATTAATGAGTCTATATCTTGTTGACC